>NC_137043.1:34997881-35045381 GCF_032717465.1 Coenobita brevimanus
TTTGTCTCGTGTGCAGTTTGGTTTTCATGTGAGAGAAAGATCTTCATTTGTAGTAATGTTCACTGTTTTGGCTTTTTTTGGTCCTATTGTGTGTGTGTGTGTGTGTGTGTGTGTGTGTGTGTTTGTGTGTGTGTGTGTGAGATCTTGACTCACATTATTCCATTTCTTCCTGCTTTTTTGTTTTAATCTGTTGCTTATGCTCTCCTTTTTTTTTTTTTTTTTTTTGTGGTATGGTCTTTGCCTTTTATCTCTGTTTGTCTGTCTACGTATCTATTTATTTTGTTTACATTTACTCCATTTCGTTCTGCTTCTAACCATGCTTCCATTCTTCCAAATCCTGTTTCATATTTTTCCTCTACGCTTACTAGTGTTAACCTCTTCGCCTCCAAGACGTTTCATACTCGTATATTATTTTTGGCATCTCCAGGCGATTTTTTCAGTTCAGGTGTATTATTCTTACTTCAGAGGTTAGACAGAACCTTCATTAATCCCTTCGCTACTAGGGTGCTCACTGATGCTGAATAAAATCGTCTGGAGGCATGGCGAATGAAATAAAAACGGCGAACTGTGCTGAAGGGGTTGAATCCACCAACTTCCCTGCCTTAATCAGGTTCGATCTCGCGATTTTACGATCAGCGGTGCACTTGTCTACCAGCTGCCCAAACTCTCTCTCTCTCTCTCTCTCTCTCTCTCTCTCTCTCTCACCACATGCTGTTCTTTTTTTTCCTCGTCCTCTTTAGTCTCATCTTTCTCATTTGTTCTGCTGGTGTGCATGTTTGTTTTGTTGTTGCAGAATTAGAAGTGTGGGAGTTGGAGTTATAAGATGAAAAGTAAGGGAAACAAAATTTATTATTATTCTTATTATTATTATTACCGGTATTATTATTATTATTATTATTATTATTATATTATTGTTGTTGTTAGCATAGGATAGACTTGTTGAACTGGCGAGGTTACTTTCACCCTTGACTAACATGGGCCTCTCGGTAACTGGAAAAAAATTAAAGATAAAAAATAAGATCGTGTGGTATTGCAAGAATGAACTATATAACGTCCCCGGGCTGAAGGGGTTAATGACGTAATCCTCATACATTTTATGTATTTATTTATTTGTTTATTTATTTATTTTTATTGTGGAGGGATGTACGTGGATTACCATGTAGGGAGTAAAGACAAGCACTATGGTGTTTTTACTGCTAACATACGAACTGAGGCTGAAAGATGGACGAGGTGGGAGAGAGAGAGAGAGAGAGAGAGAGAGAGAGAGAGAGAGAGAGCATCCTTACGAGTCTTGTTCTCGCAGAATTTGCTGTAAACGTCATGTGCTATTGGAGGAGGAGGTGGGGGGGAGGAGGAAGAAGAGAAGGGGGAGTAGGGGGGGAGATCAGGAAGCATTGTCATTTCTCCTGTCACCTTCCTGCTCCACTTGTTCCCGGGCTGTGTGACTAATTGCACCGCAGGTAAACAGAGAGAGAGAGAGAGAGAGAGAGAAAGGAAGAAAAAAAGGCTGATTTGATAAAACTTTGAATTCGTTTGGATTTTCTCCATTGAAATTAGTTCTCAGGAAGTAACCAGATTGAGATGAAGTTGATGGAGAGAGAGAGAGAGAGAATGTGTGTGTGTGTGTGTGTGTGTGTGTGTGTGTGTGTGTATGTGTGTGTGTGTGTGTGAGCCCACTAACTGCATTTTTCTCTGCGCAATAAAAACTTCAGTAGCAAGTTAAAATTACTACCATGGCGGTGAAAGGGTAAAGATTTTTGATGATGGAGTAAAACGATTCGTCTGGTTTTTATGTCATGTTTTTGCCACCGCTAGATTTTTTTCTCACTCTTTTGGGAGACGTACTGTAGGTGTGAATTTAACCACTTCAGAACGATGATGTTTTAATTGTTCTTGTTGTCTCCTGACGATTTTACTCACCATCATCATCATTTTACAGTATTACGGTATTATTGTTATATAGGTAAATGTCTGTAAAGATAATTTTTTCCTTTTACTAGTCAGATGTTATTGTTACAGGTAGGTTGTTCATCATCATCATCAGTATAATCATCATCGCTGTTTATTATGGTTATATATGTAAATGTGTGTAATGTTTTCCTTTTACCAATTATGTGTTATTGTTACAGGTAAGTTGTGTTCTTCTCTTGCCGTACTGCAGTGGTCGTAAGTACAAAAGCACACTTGTTGATATGTACTTTAATATTTTTGAAAACGTATTGATCATTAACATAGTCGTATTATTCGCTTTTTTTTTTCTTTTTTGTAACAAGGCTAAGAGTTCTGGATTATTGTAATGTCCGTTCTATCTCAGTAAGCCTATATTGTCAACCTTGCCAACGTTGAGGGAAATATATTAGCAGTTTCTTAAGATCACGTCCATTGCCCTATTCTTGTGTTCCTATTCTCATTAAGGTGTGTGTGTGTGTGTGTGTGTGTGTGTGTGTGTGTGTGTGTGTGTGTGTGTGTGTGTTTGCAGTTCGAAGTTTGTGTGTGTGGGTGTTGTTGCTGATGTATACTCAACATGTATGTGGGTCGTTTAATAAGTGTGTGCACGCAAGATACTAAGGGGGGTGTCCATAGTGGTCGTATTTCCGCGTATTCATAAGAGTAAATAGCCCTTGTATCCTCTTCCCCTTTCTGCTTCCTCCCTCTTCCCCCTTCACCCCATACCTCTCTCCACCCCCCTTTTCCTTCCTCCCCCCCCATCTCCCCCGTCCCCCACAGACCCCCAAGATATATTCTGCATCGGTGTGGCAGGTAAGGGTGGGTTAGATTGGGAAGCTGTCCGTGGTGTTAGTATTCCGTGCCTACCTGTAGTACTTTCAGGTCCAGAGTACGAGAATACCGTCCGCTTGAGGTAGATTACTTTTCATTCCAGTGACCCTGAACTTTAATACATGACTTTTATATTTGAACCTGACCTAGATATGACAAATAGCTGCCAAAGTACTAAGTTTGAGATTTCTAGGTCAAGGCTGTCAAAAGTTAGAACCCGGTGAATATACAGACAAACGTGGGTAAAACATAACTTGCTTGCTACTTGGGCGTTTAAGTACGGTATTGTACTCTTAGGGTTGTGGATCTTGTGTCCAACCTGTTCATTAAGAGAGATGTTCCGTTAGGTGAAAGGAAATCGTCTGGCGGTAGAAAGAACCTAATAATAATAGTAATAATAATAATAATAATGATGATGATGATGATAAAAGATGCCCCTCCTATGGTGTGGCTTAATTAACTTCCTGTATATCCAGTCCAACCAGCACCACATTCTGTACCTTCCATTTTATACAATGCTTCACGCGGAAACCAGGTCAACACCAACGAGGTCACCTGCCGGGTACACTGCTCACTAAATTAATACAGGTGTGTTTGGAGAATGGGGTAGGGCTGAATGATGGTGTGAGGGTTGGTGGGGTGTGTGCGTTTGTGTGTGGGGTTTGGCGTTGGAGGGTTTGGTGTGTCTGTGTTGGGGGTGGGTGGGTTGCTGTATGTGTGTGTGTGTGTGTGTGTGTGTGTGAGAGAGAGAGAGAGAGAGAGACGGTGTTTTTAGGTTGTTGGGTGGGGTTGGTGTTGTGTGTTGGTAGGAGAACAAGAACTTGGGAGTTGTTTAGAATGATATTTCTTTGAGCAGGGGAGTTTTCGAAGTTGGTATTGATACACGTTGTTATAATTGTTCTTCATATTAATCCATTCATTGCCATGACTTCGTATTTCAGTTTTGTCCCCATTCTTTATTTATTTATTTAGTAATATTATTTTTATTATTTTCATGATTATTTTTTTGTTATTATTATTATTATTATCATCGTTATTATTACTACTGCTACTAGTAGTAGTAGTAGCATCATCATAATCATTATTTAATTCTGTCTTCCTCCCAACGAATTTAGCCATCTTAAGAGAGAGAGCCCGCATAACTAAGAAGCTAATTACAAGAAAAATACTCTCAGGGATTACCTGTAGTACTCTCATTTCTCATCCACTTTCACGTTGTTTATATCTTGTCGACAGTTGCTGGGAATGTGTTTTTGTTTAATTTTCACCCGTTGTCAGCCCCCAAGACAGTGACATGTGCGAATGACGTCAAGAGTGTGCTGTGTTTGTTACGCTATGTAGTTTTGTGAGAACCAGCTGCATACAACCCACGAGCATAAGGTTTCTTGTTGTTTTGAGCTGGTAGTAGGGAAATGCGCGAGATAGAAAAAGAATTAGAGTTTTACCTCCTGAAAAACGAAATATTCTTTTTGACAACTTACAACGTATGACCCACAAACATAACGTGTCTTGTTGTTTTGAGCAGATGGTAGACAAATGCTGGATAGATAGTAATAGATAGAAGCCCCCCATGAAAAGCTTAAGGGTTCCTTTTATAACTTACAACATATGGCCAACGACCATGAAGTTTCTTGTTGTTTTCAGCTGCTGGTAGATAAATGCTCGATAGATAGAACAAGAAATAGATGTAGACTTTAAAAAAACTGATTATTCTTTTCATAACTTTCTTAACGTACCGATACATTTTTTTTTCCCCTGCCAGTAAATAAATGCTTTTAAATACATTGACCGATTAAGAGGCTGACCAATATAGATAGACTGATAAAGAAGTGGACTGATGTACCCCTTTTAAAGTAAATATATATACGGTTGTGTGTGTGTGTGTGTGTGTGTGTGTGTGTGTGTGTGTGTGTGTGTGTGTGTGTGTGTGTGTGCATCAGATAGATAGAAGCGCAGATAGACCAAGAAATAAACACACTGGGAGCTCCATGTAAAGTTATGCAGTTCTCTGTGAATTTGCTACGTTTGACAAAGTATATTTTGTTTTCATTCCCATTTCTCACGTAATTTACAGTAATCTCAAGAAATAGATCGAAATACACAAGAAATCGGTAGACAAATGGCCATAGTCGTGTGTGCTTAGGTTTCGTGGCTCTCTCTCTCTCTCTCTCTCTCTCTCTCTCTCTCTCTCTCTCTCTCTCTCTCTCTCTCTCTCTCTCAAGCTTACGGTTCCTACTCTTATCTATGCCATTTGATAGTTTTCTGAGTCAGCTATCACACATACAAACAAGCTAGGTTAAAATCGCAATCATTCACGTAATCAAACACAAACAAGCCAAGTAAATACGCAGTTAATTAATCTTACCCTCGTTAGCTGAGGTAATGACTGAAATGGGTTTCTCTGCTCCATCATTTAATCACTAATTGCGTTCGTTAAGGCAGCAATTATAACTGATAGCCTTGACCTTACACATTTGCTGAACCACTTCTGTAAGACAATTATGTTATACTTGCTGCGAACAGATTTTACGCAGTTCCGATTCATTTTCCTGCACTCTCTCTCTCTCTCTCTCTCTCTCTCTCTCTCTCTCTCTCTCTCTCTGCTATGTATTGTATTTTACGTGTAGATATCCACTTGCATGATATTTGTAGCTCAATTGTTTCCATACGAGAGAATATTAACGTTTCTTATGTGGAAATAAACTGGGAAGGAAAAGGTGTTTAGGGCTCGTCCATACCAGATCCTTGCAGGCGCAGGCGGGTGTTCTGCATCACTATAACCGTACCCGCCTGTCTTGGGTGGGAGGGGGGGGGCATAACCGCAACTGCCCACATCATCAAGCTTTTATTTATGTATTTATTAGGGTTCTAGTGCAGTTTATTATCTCCAGTTAATGGCAGATAAAAGCGAGAATTATAGATCATTCAGTACCAGTAATATTAGTTAAACCCGTAGGCTATTACCTCTATTGCAACGTAGGGACACAAGGCCGTAGTCCAGATCAATTAATGGTGGAGGACCGACCTACGCCCATGATAGGATTAGGAACAGCCTCCATCAATCATTTTGGCACGTTTATTGTTATTATTATTATTATTATTATACGATTTTATTTCGATGGAATGGGTTAAGCAAGGTCATGAAATTAAAGAATAGGTTATCATGACACCGAGCGGCTTTGAGGTCGACGGAGGAAAGGTTGGAGGTTTTTGTTTGTGAATATATAGTGTGTGTATATACACTGTATATATATAAATGTGTGTGTGTGTGTGTGTGTGTGTGTGTGTGTGAGAGAGAGAGAGAGAGAGAGAGAGCTGCGCGCGCGAGCGCAGAGAGCCACAGGTAGATAAGCGATTTGTATAGTTGAGAGAGAGCAGGTATGGCGGGTCAAGGTTACAGTGAAGGTTTAGCATATACCCCGTCGGGTCCTCGTGATTGTATTACTTGGTTTACGTAATGGGCCTTTTTAACCCTCTCATGACGGAGACAGCTCTAGTATTCTCTTCCAGCTAACCCCAAACGATATTATTTTCCTGATCCTGAGAATGTTAAACGTTCCTTCTCGGTGACTTACTTTTCTTGTATCCGTCAGATGATTTTGTTCTCTCTCTCTCTCTCTCTCTCTCTCTCTCTCTCTCTCTCTTTTAGCTAGAACCAAAAAAGTCGTCGAGCTGAAGGAGTTAAGAAATACGTAGTGAAAAATGGCCCATACCTCCCTTCACTCGTCATTCAGGCTTTCGTAATTTTTCTGGCCTCTTTTTTTTCTAACATTATAGTTGTGAAATAAAGATCCATCATACCACATTGTCCATTTCGTCACGCTATGGCCTTGAGTTTCCGACCATATGGTGGGCTGAGGGTGGCCGTACTACCAGAGAGAGAGAGAGAGCGCGTTTTTGACACTGGCAGATTGTTTTTGACACTGGCAGATTGAGTATCGTGTTCCACTGTTTTACTAAAGGTTGATTAGGTAATATTGATGATAATAATGTTAATAATACAGTAATAATAAAAAAAATAAGGATAATAATAATAATAGCAATAATAATAATAATAATAATAATTATTATTATTATTATTATTACTATTATTATAGCCTAACTGTAAGAGCAGTGTGCTAGAATATACACAATTTAGTAAATGTAGACACGTAACAAACCATCGGATTCTACTGAAAACTGAATGTTAGAATGTCCGAATGATTAGGGAGGTATGTTGCTAATTGAAAAAAAAAAATCACCGTAGTCAGTGTTACACAATAAATACTAGAAGCTTAAGCACATGATAAGCCTAATAGTACTAGGAACGTAATTAGTAAAACCGAATGTTAGAGGAGTTTAATACTTCTTATAGGTGTGAAATTACAGAAGATAAGTGATGAAATAAATAGTCTTGGAGAGTACAGCCATAATCCTAGAGATAACGGAGGAAGGTCTGTAAAGAGTGAAATGTAAAAAAATAAAAACGAGTGTTGATGATGTAACAGTGAAAGGTTAATCTGACGCATGTGAGGAATATACAAAGTCATAAGCATGAGATAACGGAGGAAGGACTGTGAAAAGTGGAATGTAAGAAAGGAAAGAAAATGTTGATATGGTGTAACAGTGAAAGGGTAATCTGACGTGTGTGAAGGCCCCTAGAAGCAGTTTCACGTGTGGTAGGCGTGAATTATAGGTCGCTGTGTAGGCCTGCCTTTGACTTAGTACCCTACATGGTTGATTGGCTGCTTCACTATAGCCCCTTTGTTCTCATCTAAGGTAACTGGGCACCTTGAATCCTAAGTCGTGGTTGCGTAAAATTCGATGAGTCTTTGTTATGAGTTATGAATCTCCTTGGTTACTAGTCAGAGTAAGCATAAAATGCGTTAAGGAATCTCTGCCAGATGAAAATAACCCCACTATAGACGGGGGGGACTATTTATTTATTTATTTATTTATTTACGTGTTGGAAACCCGCGAGCACGTCTTCCCTAACTAATTTATTCCTCTTTATGACTGGATATTCTCTTCAACCCCTTCAATCCGTCTTTTTAGTTTATTCTTGCGACAACCAGACGATTTTTTTTTAGTTTAGGAAAGACTTCTAATTGTGGAGGTATTATTGAGTGCCAAATCTAACACGCCCAGTCCAGCAGTCTCTCCCAGGCTGAATAAAAACGTCTGGAGGTGGAAGATTACAGTGGAAATATAAAACCAAATTAAAGGGGTTAATAGTAGTGAAGGTGGAAATGAAGGTTATAATTCTCTAACCCTTCCAGTCAAAAAAAAAAAAAAAAAAAATCTAGGCTGATGAAAATCGTCTGGAGGTGGAAGAGTGCAACGTAAATAAGTCGCTGAATTGAAGGGGTTAATGTTTTTCCAGAATATTTCAGTATTAAAGACACGTAAATCAAGTACAAGGGAATTATAAAGTGAAGGGATTATACGCAGCCTCCATAAATCTCGTCTGTATTAAGAGATCTTTTGTAAGCTGAATAAAATCGTCTGACGGAAGCTAGAGTGAGATAGGAAATACGTCGTCGTACTGATAGACTTAGGGAAATCCAGGATAGATGAGAAGGCAAGGAGAGGTCGAGTAGGAGTAGAGATGGTTAAGTTAGATTTAGTTAAGGTACCAGCACTGAATTGGGTTAAGGGAAAGTGAGTTTAGGTAAGCCAGGTTAGGTTAGTTTAGATTACGTTGGGTTATATTTGGTTAGGTTGGGTTACGTTTGATTTGATCGGGATACGTTTGGTACGGTAAAGGTAAGCTAGATTAAGTTAGGCTAGTTTAGTTAGTAGATAAAAGTTAGAGTTGCAGTTTTTATTCTGTGTCCACCTATAACTGTGAAGAGCATTATCCTTGACAAGATTATGTGGATCCAAGAGTTGACCATCCTCATTCACTCCTAGGGTTGTTATCTCTGCTACTTTCTCCTTGGATGCCAGTCTCCTCCCATATATTGTCCCTTTCTCTCTAACACCCGCCACTTTTGTCCTTAACCCCCACCCCCTTATCTTTCCTTTACCTCCTCCTTCCCCTACACCTCCCCTCCCCATTCCTATTCCCCATGCATCATTTTACCCTCCTCTTCCTCCTCCTCCTCCTCCTCCTCCTCCTCCCCCCCCTCCTTATTCCCCCTACCTTCTGTCCTTGCATCCCTTCACCATCCCTTCTCTCCAGGCTTCCCTCCACGATCCTTTCCATTATCCCTTCCCCCCCTCCTCTCTCTCTCTCTCTCTCTCCTCCCGTTTATCCCTCCATCTCACCCGTCCCTCCAGGCTTCTCACATCCTCCCTTCACTTTATTATCCCTTCACCCTTCTCTCCTTGCTTGCGTCCAACCTTTTTTTTTTATCTCCTTTGTCCCTCCGCCCTACCTTTCTCCTCATTTCCCCCCCCCCCTCCTCCTCATCCCCGCACCGCTTTCTCTCCATTATCTCTTCTCCTCCCTTTCCCCTTCCCCTCTCAACATTATCCTCCCCCTATCATTTTCCTCCCCCCTCTCCTTTTCTCCATTATCCCTCCTTCCCCCTTCCCTCTTCCCCCTTCCCTCTTCCCCCTTCCCTCTTCCCCTTCCCGTTCCCCATCTCTCCATTACTCCCCCCTCTCCCTCTGCCCCACTTTTCTGTTCCTTCCTCTGCTTACCTAATGATACTTGTCTACCTGCTTTCTTTACAACCAGCTTATTGCCTTACCTACCTACTGCTATATAATCCGTCTTACCTACCCGTTACTTACATACGGTATAACTTGACCTACCTACTGCTATATAACCCATCTCACCTACCCGTTACCTACATATAACTTGACCTACCAACCTACATACTTATCTTTTATAATCCTTCACACGAACTATCCCACTCACCAACCAGTCTGTCACACTATCTGACCTCTAACCTACCTACCTACCTATCTGTCTGTCTATCTACCTACTTAATATTCTACCTGCTTAATGTTCTGCAAGCCTGTCTGCTTACCTACCTACATATCTGTTTGTCTGTCTGTCTCCCATAACCTCCCCATTCACCTAACAGTCCACAACCCTACCTGACCTCTGACTTACCTACCTGCCTGTGTTTTTATCTACCTGCCCTACCATCTATCTACATTTGTCTGTCTAATGTATCTGTCTCTATCTATATGTGTTTGTCTGCCTACCTACCTACCTACCTGCCAACCAACATATCTACTCGCCCCCTTTATGTGCCAACCCAAATATCTACCTTTACCGCAGTCTACCCTTGAACACCACCCCTTTCCCCTTCACACACACACACACACACACACACACACACACACACACACACACTCTCTCTCTCTCTCTCTCTCTCTCTCTCTCTCTCTCTCTTTTACCTTCTTTTCTCTTCGCCCTCCTTACTTCCCCTTCCGTGTAACCTTCTCTTCCCTACCTATTTCTCTTTGTCTTCTTTCCTTCCATTCGTTTTCCTCCCTGTTTTACTTCCTTTCTTCCCTATCTTTCTTCCTCTTCCTTCTCTCCTCTCCTTCCCCCTCCTCCCTTTTCTCCTCCCTTCTTCCACCCTTCCTCCGCCCCTCCTTCCTTCATCCACCCTTCCTCCCTCTCCCTTCCACGTCCTTTCTCTAACGAGGTTTATAAATTTGCATAATGAAAAAAAATGCAGCAAGGTCACTCTCTTTATTCCAGAGAGAGAGAGAGAGAAGAGGAAGTAAGAGGAAAGAGGAATGGATGGAGAGAAGGAAGGTGAAAGGGGATAGAGATAAAGGGAAAGAAAGGAAGGGGGAGAGGAGGCAGGGAAGAAATGGTAAGAAGGACCCTGAATGTGAGGAGGGAGAGGAGAGAGAGAGGCAAGTGGGGTAGAAGTAGAGAGAAAAGGTGAGACGAAGAGATGTGAGGCGAGGAATGAGACTGAGAAGATGATAATTAAAAGAAGTAGGAATAAGGGAAAAGAAAAGAGGAGAAAAATGAAAGAAGGAGGAGGATACGTTTACTGTCAGGAAAAAAAAAAAAAATAATAACCAGTGGGCAGAGATCTTTAACAGAACTGCTATTTTCAGTTGTGTAATTTATGCTTTTACTTTCTTGCTGGAGAGGGTCGCCTTCACGTGGTGGCACCAGTATAATTAAGCAACTCTGCCTGGTTATGCAAACGTTCTTAAGTTCCCTCTGTGCTCTAAAAGGAGGATGGTAGCAGGAGTGGATGAGGGCAACTTTAGCCTGCATTCCAGCGCGTTCACGTTTCTTTTCGTATGGGCCTGGGATTGCAGTTACCACCACCACCACCACCAGTACTACAACCACTACTGCTACTACTTCTACTACTACTACTACTTCTACTACTACTACTACTACTACTACTTTCCTGCTGGTTTACCCATACTCAGCACCTTACATTTTTTCCCCATTAAATTTTATCTGCCTGCTCTCCAACTAGACAGATAAATTTTCCACTTTTCAGAAGTTTCTCTTTGCCCTCGAATTAATTTATTGCTTCCAACTTTGTAAAGGAGGAAGGAGAGAAGGATTATGAGGAAGTTTAGAGAGAAAGGGATGGTTGGAGAGAAAGGGAGAGGGAGATTGAAGGGAAAGTTAGAGAGAAAGGGAGAGATTAAGAGAGAGAGAGAGGGAAAGATTAGAAAAACGGAAAGGCAGAGTTAAGGGAAATGGAGAAAGGGAAAGGAAAGCAAACAGCAAAAGACTTGGTGGTGCTATCGTGGCTGTTTGTTGTAAAGAAGGTTATAGTTTTAAAGAATATTACATGAGTTAAAAACAAGGATAGAAAAACAGGAGGGAGAGAGAAATAGAAAGGGGGATTGAAAAGGAAAGGAGAGAGAGAGAGATAATTGAAGAATATGGGGGAGTGGAAGGATTAGAAGAAATACAATGGAAAGAAGGTGAACAGGAAGGAGGGAGAACGAGATAGGAATATAAGGAAAGAGAATTAGGAGTAAGAAAACAAGACGGAAAAGAAGAGGAGGAAATGGAATCGAGAAGACACTGAGAAGAAAGAAAGAAAAAAGAAACAAAGCGAACGAGGAAGAGGAGCAGAAGCGGTGAAGGAGGAACTTGAAAACGATTAATCAAACACCGTAAAACGAGACTAATGTTCCACGTCTCAGGAACCTTTCATTTCTTCTTCCTCCTTCTCCAGTCTCTCTCTCTCTCTCTCTCTCTCTCTCTCTCTCTCTCTCTCTCTCTCACACACACACACACACACACACACACACACACACACACACACACACACACACACACACACACACACACACACACACACACACACACACACACACACACACACACACACACACACCTCCATCCCCCTTTCCCATTAGTGTTTTTACCCGATCAACCTTTCTTTTGTGTACACCTGAGAGATAGGCGGGGTTGTGGAAGGATTTAAACCGAATGGGGGAGATTTTGGGATTGGGGAGGTGAGGGGAAGGAAGAGGTGTTTTGGGGAGGTATGGGAGTGGAGGGTAAAGGGGGATTGTGGGATAGGTTGTAGTAAGGGGAGGGGAGATTAGTAGGGTGGGATTGGGGTATGGTAGGGTAAAGTGGTAGGGTAGGCTGATGTTGTGGTGGAGAAATAGCAGGGGCAGTGGTGGGTGTAGAGTTAGATAGGTGTTGGTGGTGTGTCTAAGGGTGTAGGTGACGAGGAATAGGAAGTAAATAAAGGTGTGTATGAGCACGGCGGTGAGTGTAGGTGAAGTGGAAGTGTATGGAAGAAGTAGTGGAGGTGTACGTGAGGATAGAAGAGGGTGTATATAAAAAATTAATGAGGATGTAAATAAGGATGGAGTGGGTGTAATTGAAGGTGCTGGTAGGTGAAGTCGGTGGGTGGAAGTGGAGATGAAGAGGGTGATATACAGTAGGTGTAGGTGGGTGAAGGTGGAACGGTGTAGCCAAAACTTTCCACCCCATTATTGTGCTGATAAGGTGAGATAGCAAAGTAGCACTCATTTTTATCAGCGTTACTCTCTCTCTCTCTCTCTCTCTCTCTCTCACACACACACACACACACACACACACACACACACACACACACACACACACACACACACACACACACACACATTTTTCACATAGGTGGGGTAGGTGGATTTGGTTGGATGGGTTTGGGTTGAATCGGGTGTCTTTTAAATATCGTCATAAGCTGCATAAGTAACAGAGAAAGGAATATTAATGGGCCAGAATTTTAGGGTAAGGAAGAGGTACTAGGAAAGCCTCCTCATACTGAATGGGTTATGCCACGGGTGATGGTGCAATAGTGTGTCGTCAGAGGAGGACTGCCGCTCCACCACCACCACCACCACACCACCTTTACCGTTATGTCATCAGTGCCAACAATTACGGAGTCTGGTCACCTTCTTCATTTGTTTAGCCTGGTGAGACAGCAACACCACCACTACCATCACCGCAACTTTCCCTACCATCATCACTCCCATTACCGTCCTGACCACTGCAGCTATCTATCACTACCATCACATCTTTCCTTACCATAACGCAACCTATCAGCATCATTACCGTTTCAGCTACAACTTTTCCTACCATCGCCACTGCCAGTACTACCACAGTTTTCCCAACCATCGCCATTGCCATTTCCACTGGCACCACATCTCTCCCTACCATCACCACTGCTACCACATCTTTCCCCTTACATCACCACTACTGCTACCACCTTATCCCTACAACCACCATTATTAATACTACTGTCACCACTACCACTACTGCTACCACCACCTCCATTGTGTCCATCCTTACCACTACCAGTGCAGGTACAACTACTGTAATAACCACCACTATCCTCCACTCTCCCTACCACTACAACAAGTACTACCTCAACTACCACCACCACAGCAGCTTTCCCAACACAGTCATGGTTTTATGGTAATTTCTTTTGTAGTAGTCTCTCTCTCTCTCTCTCTCTCTCTCTCTCTCTCTCTCTCTCTCTCTCTCCTCCTCCTCCAGTTTTTTTCTCTTTCATGCTTTCTCGCCCCCTTCGTACTTTTTTGTTCCTTTTCTTTGCATAATTTTTATTTTTCTTCGTCCCACCCATTTCTTTGTTCCTAATTTATTTTTTTCCTCTCTTCTTCACTTTTAATTAAAATTCAGTTATCTCCCCTTTAGATCATTATGCATTTTTCATTGTTCAGCTTTTTCATAATCGTTTATAATTTCTTTCGTTTTCCTCGTTTTACTCTTTTATTTCAGCTCAAATATCGTTTCTTTTTCTTCTGTTCTTCGTGTTTTTTGTCTGACTCCCCTATCGCTTATTTCTTTCCCTTTTGTTATACTTTTATTATTTCCTTTTTCTGTTTCATTTTTCACTCTCTTTCCCTTTCTTCGTCCATTGTTTCTTTCTTTTTGATATTCTTTTGCTTTCCGTATTTTTCTGTTTTCACGTCTGACTCATTTCGTCTTCCTCATATCCTTTTCTCCGTTCCCTTTTTCTCTTCCTGTACCCTTCTTTTCTCTCGTCATTCCTTCGTTCATCAGTTATTTCATCTCATCCTTCTTTCATTCATTTTTTTTTTTTTTTGTCTAACACTTATCTATACTCTCTCTCTCTCTCTCTCTCTCTCTCTCTCTCTCTCTCTCTCTCTCTCTCTCTCTCTCTCTCTCTCTCTCTCAGCCTCCTTCCGACTTTCTCCTCTCGCCCCTTCCCAACTGTTTTCACACCCAAGGATCTCAAGAAAGCGTCACCAAGTCTCTCATTCAAGATTATGGCTTTTTTATGCTGATGGTGATGGTAGTGGTGGTGCTAGTGGTAGTTATGGTGGTGGTGATGGTGGTAGTTATGGTGGTGGTGATGGTGGTAGTTGTGGTGGTGGTGATGGTGGTAGTTGTGGTGGTGGTGATGGTGGTAGTTATGGTGGTGGTGGTTATGGTAGACTGAGAATGGTGTTTACTGTGGTGGTGGTGGTGTGGTGGTGATGATCTGAAGATGGTTTTGATTTTGTGGTAGTGGTGTCTGGGGAGGTTGTGGTACTGGTCGTGGTGGTAGTTGTGGTCGTAAATGTTTGTGGTAGTTGATTTTGTGGATATAGTGGTTTGAGGTTGCTGCTGGTGATGGTGATATGTTGTGATTGTGTGTGTGTGTGTGTGTGTGTGTGTGTGTGTGTGAGAGAGAGAGAGAGAGAAATCCAGGTGACTAATTAAAAAGTTATTATCTGGTGTGTTCACTGGCTAAGTAGAGCGAGAGAGAGAGAGAGAGATGATGATGATGATGGTGGTTGAGGGTTAAGGATTAAGTTAGCCAGTGAACACACACCAGGGAATAACTTTTTAATTAATCACCTGGATCTCTCTCTCTCTCTCCACACACACACACACACACACACACACACACACACACAGTTCATTCCATACACTGACTAATATCCGTACTTTCATTTCATACATTGCTTTCGTTACATATAATTCGAGACCCTTCAATTCATTCACTCTTCATTCCATACACTACCTTATTTCATACATTCCTGGCCTCCCTTCAGTCTATACACTTCCTTCACGCCATTCACTGCTTTATTTCCGTATATTTCGACTCCATTTCACACACTGTCTTCATTCCATACACTGGTCATTCCATCCATATATTTTTTTTTCATTCCATACGTTGTGTTGATTCCATCCATACACCCTTTATACACTTCCTTCAGCGTTTTCATTATCCCTTCCCTTCATTATCTTTCCACCAGATTCCTTCACTCCCTTGACCCCTGACCTTCCCTTTCCCCCCAACACTCACCCTTATGATCCCTGCATTCCCCCCTTTCACCCATAATTCCCCCTTCCACTAAGTCCTCCTTCATTCTGCATTCCACCCTACTCCCTTGACCGTACCTTTCTCCCTTCCTCTTTTGAAAATATTCTTTCTTCCACTTTTCATCCATTCTTCTTCTGTTTTGCAGCACTTTCCAAGCATTACCACAACTTATTCAACACACACACACACACACACACACACACACACACACACACACACACACACACACACACACACACACACACACACACACCAGTCAATCAGTCATTATATCTAGATTGTCTGTCTGTCTATCTATCTATCTATTTATCTATCTATCTATCTATATCTCTTTATATCTATCTCTCTGTCTAAGCACTCACACCCTTTTTGTATTCCTCACAAGCGACAAAGGTAACTTATGTTCCGGTCGTCTCTCTTCTTGTCTTTCCTTATGCATACAAGTTTCAATATTTCATGTACATAAGATTCAGGGATGTCTAAATGAACAGCTCTTGATTTCAGCTCTCTCTCTTGTTTGACTTTCTTTTGCGAGAGAGAAGTTTTACAGGCCTCCAGCGTTTGGCTTCTGTGTGAATAATGAAAGGAATCGTGCTGACCCACTGCACTTATTCCCACCCTGCTCCTCACTATATTTTTTCTTTCTCCCTCACACCCTCCTTTTCTCTCCCTGTTCTCCCATTATCTTCACTCACCTACTCCTTCACGTCTTCCTCCCCCCCATC
The DNA here is from genome assembly GCF_032717465.1 of Coenobita brevimanus. NCBI lineage: Eukaryota > Metazoa > Arthropoda > Malacostraca > Decapoda > Coenobitidae > Coenobita > Coenobita brevimanus. Next base: position 35,014,113 of record NC_137043.1, read on the forward strand.
CCCTCTCCTCCCACCCTCCTCTCCTCTCCTATGCGCTCACTTATCTCTTCTCCCCTTTCTAACACGCTCTTAATACATGGACTTACCCTCCTGTATGCCCCCTTACACCTTCCCACCCCTTTTCCTCTCTTATCCATCCCCATCCTTTTCTCGTCCTCTTCCCTCATTTGCATCTATCTCTTCTCTCATTGCCCACTTTCTTTTATCTCCTTTTCTCCCCCTTATTGGCACCCGTCCGCAGCTTCCCTTAATCGCACTTTCACATTACACTCAACCTCCTTTCCGCGTTCGTGCATTTCACAATACACATTCACAACTTTTGCCATTTCCATCCACTTTTGTTCAATGCTTTCTTTTGCAGTCATTCCTTTTTTAACCTTCTTACGACGTCCCTCCTCCCTACCTTTCACATCTGCTCTCATTTCCTCCACTCACTTCCCAGTTCACTTCCCTTGCACCTTCTGTCAGTCTGTCTGTCTCTCCTCCTCTTCTTCCTCCCTTTTACCCTTTCCCTTTGCCGTCTTCTTCCCACTCCGTTTCCTCCTCCCTTTTACCCTTTCCCTTTGCCGTCTCCTTCCCACTCCTCTTCCTCTTCCCTTTCCTGTGTCCACTACACCCCATCCCACACTCTTCATTCTCATTCTCCTCTTTTCTCCTTTTCCCGTCTCCTTTTCCATTGTCTCTATGTATCTCTCCTTTTCCTTCTCTTTCTCACTTCATACCGATTTCCTTCATCCCTCTTCATGACACCTCCTGTCCCTTCCACGGTTCTCCACCCAGGCTTTCCTCTTCCCCCTTCCTCTCCCCTTCCCCTGCCCTCTCTCTCTCTCTCTCTCTCTCTCTCTCTCTCTTCCCCATCCCATGCACACCATCCCTTCTCTCTTCTTCTTCCCCTTTTCCCTCCACACCACCCCTTCTCTCTCTTTCCTTCCTCTCCTACCTCCACACCACCCCTTCTCTCTCTTCATTCCACCCCTCTGTATAACACGACACCCAACCCCTTCATTTCCTCCACCCTGTCACACCCAACCCCGTCATTTCTTCCACCCCACCACACCCAACCCCGTATTTTCCACCACCTTACCACACCCAACCTCCTGTACACTTTCTAACCTCTGCATTTACTCAATTCTTGCGTGCATGGAGGAAATCAAATCTGTGCCTTGCCCTGGGGCCTCTCGCTTCCCATTCTTTGGTTATTTCTCCCTGCCGTGTTTGTAATTTACACACTTTCCTCCTTTATTATTTTGTTTCTCATTACTTAGCTGTTTTTCTGTCTAACTTTCTCTCTCTAGATCTCCACACCAAAACTGTGGAGAGCTGCTATTTCCTCTGCTGCTTTCATCTTTCAAACTCTTTCTCAACTTGGTGTCCTTCCTTTAATCCTTCACCATTTCGCTTCAGATTTCGTTGGGCTAGTATCCCTCAGACCTTTTTTTTTTTTTTTTTTTTTTTTTTGAGGGGGGTGACATTTTAAAGGGATTTGTGGGGTCAAACGAAAGACCATATAAACACAAATTTGGGGATCGTGTTCTCTTTTATGTTTATTAATTTCTTTGGTAATTTGCACACAGGTAAATCAGTGTACCTTGGTGATGTTGTCAGTCTTCAATTAATTATATCCCGTTCTTAATCCCTCATTACATTTTCCCCATATTTTTCTCCAGTATTTCTTCATTGAGGTTCCCCCTTCTCTAGTCGTTATATTCTGTGTATTCCTTTGTATTCCTTGTTCCATATTCTGTGTATTTCTTTTTCTCTCTGACTTTTCTTCCTTGTTCACCGATCTGTTTTTTTTTACCGTGCTTTTTTTTTATCTTCTGTTCTTTGGCACTTTTCTTTTCGTTCCCTTATTATCTGTCTATTCATTCCTCCGGCGTTTTCCCCAAGTCAGCCTCAGTTATATATAGCTTCATGTGTACTCTCTCTCTCTCTCTCTCTCTCTCTCTCTCTCTCTCGTGAGTGTAGCGTAATAAGTCTAGTATAGTTTGACCTTGAGTTTAATGTTATCCCTCCTTTGTGTTGGCGGTGGGTTATGATGGAGGTTGTTGTGGTGGTGATGGTGATGGCGGTGATAGTGATGGTGGCGGAGATGGTAGTTATGACAGGAGTGGTGGTGGAGGTTACAGTAGTACTAGTGGTGGTGGTGGTGATGTGTGTTGATTAGATTGTTGGTGGTGATACTTGTGGTGGTGGTGGATATTGTGGTGTTGTAGTGGTGGTGACGGTGTGGTGATGACAAGTGGTTGTAGTGCATGTGGTGGTGTTTATAATGAAATTGCAGTATTTTTGGTGGTGATGATAGAAATGGGTGGAGGGAGTGGTGGTGATTGGTAAGATTGTATTGATTAAAAAAAATATTGACCAGAACAAATAAGGTGAGGACTAAGTGTGATGATGGAGAAGAGGGAGAATGATGGAGATGGAGATGGTGGTGTTAATGGTGATGGTGATGGAGAGCCAAGATAAATTGTTGGTGTTTGTAGTTTCGATGTTGTAAACACAGATGATTAAATTAGAGACTATGAGTGAATTTAGTTAGGACGCGATTGTAAGTGTGCGTGAACTAGTTGTGGTGAAGAAAGCTATGTTTTTGATGATGATGAGGAGAATGGTGATGATGATGATGAAGGTGATGCTGTTGATGCCTAGACCTTGGTTGATGCTGATAGTGACGATGATGACGAAAGTGTTTGCGTAAATAAGAAGACACATTTTAACCCTAAACAAGAAAGATTTGACGAAGGCTTACATGATGAAAGAACTGGTGACGAAAGTGTGGTGGTGATGATGAAAGGGTTGGTAGTGATGAAAGGGTTGGTCGTGATGAAAGGGGTGGTGATGGGGTAAAGATGTCCCAGCAGGTAGCGAGCATATGCCGTGACAGATGCCTCCTACCTCACGCTCTCTCTGTTTCTCTTTCTCTCTCTCACTTTTTATCATATCACACCATCTGTCTCTCTTAGTCTCACTTTGTTTCATTTTCTCTCTCACTTATCATATCTTAGTACTTGTCTCACCCTTTTTCTTACTTTCTCTGTTTCTCATGCTCTCACACTTCTTGTCATACTTTACCTCCTGTCTCTCACCTTTCCCAATTTTCTCTATTTCTCATTCACACTTTTTTTTTTTTCATACCTAGCCACCTGTCTCTCCTGTCAACTATCTCTGTCTCTGCGGTCTCCTGTCTATCTCTTGTCTGTCTCTCAAATGCAGTTAACCCTTCAAAGCCTGGGGTTGCTGCTCGTTTTATTTTGTAGGGAAAGTGGCCTACATAACCTACCTCAATTCACTTATTGGCTCATACTCACCCCTTCAAAGAAAAAAGTTGTAAGTCGCCCCTTTAAAGAAAAAACTTGTATTGATTGTAAAGTCGGACACCCAAGTAAAGATCTGAAAGCCTAATTCTCTCTCTCTCTCTCTCTCGTAATTAGAGTAAACCCATATTAATATTAAAGCCACACCATCTGGTAAGGACACGTAATGTCTGTGTGGTCTATGTATCCGTTTAAATATGAATAGCTAACTCTCTCTCTCTCTCTCTCTCTCTCTCTGACACACACACACACACACACACACACACACACACACACACACACACACACACACACACACACACACACACACCCTGCCACGTCCTTGCACTCCATCTCAGCACATCTTTTTTTTTTTTTTTTTTTTTTTTTTTTTTTTGTACTAGATATATAACAAACTAGCGAAATATTTATATAAGGTGTTCTAGGATAAGAATATTACACTTCAGGTGGTTCTTGGACAAATTTTGAGTATTCTGTATCAAGAAGGGTCCAAATCTCAGCCGTTATGGAGATTGAGTTACTGATGGCCTTATGGGTGAGTGTGTGTGTGTGTGTGTGTGTGTGTGTGTGTGTGAGAGAGAGAGAGAGAGAGAGAGAGAGAGAGAGAGACTGTTTTTACTCAAAGTTCAAAAGTAATTGCTGCATTGTACCTGTTACTAGGTCTGTGTTGATATACGTCACCTCTTATTATTAACCTTAAAGGTAAATTATGAGGGAGACCATTTTTGCCTTAAATAGATCAATATTGTAACCCCATAATGGTTAATAATTGGTCTCGTGTTGTTGTAAATTGTATTGCTCAAAGGTACCTCACAAATGACCTCCGTTAGTTACCTCACGAATGATCTCCGTCAGTTACCTCACGAATGAGCTCCGTTAGTTACCTCACGAATGATCTCCGTTAGTTACCTCACGAATGATCTCCGTTAGTTACCTCACGAATGATCTCCGTCAGTTACCTCACGAATGATCTCCGTTAGTTACCTCACGAATGATCTCCGTTAGTTACCTCACGAATGATCTCCGTTAGTTTAGCACACTTTCTCGGATCTGATTTCCATTTTGTACTATTTACAAGTTATGCATTACGCTCTCAAGTTTGACCCTCCCAAGATAACCATTCATCCACATTTTTTCTCCTTTTTTCCTCTCTAACCTCTTAATCAATCCTAACCTAATCTAACTGACTTACAGACTAACCTAGCCTGATAATAAAAAAAAGCCTAACCTAACATGACATAACATAACAGATTAACCAGATTTACAAACTAACGCAATCTAATACTTTAGCCTAACCTAACGTGACCTAACAGACTAACAAACTAACGTAACATGATTCTAAGAAATCTAACGTAACCCAGACTTTCCTGGAAAAAAAATTGCATAAATAGGACACTGAAAATTAGGTCCCAAGTTTACATTATTTTTATTAAATTACTAAATCGTGTCTATATATGATGTAAATTTCTTATGTTACTTTTACTATCAGTGGTCGCTACGTATGTTGTTAAATATTTATGCTAATCTTGTTTTTATTGCATAACTGAATTGTGCTTATTTTGAATTCTGATGTAGATTTTTTTTTATTGGTTATAGTGTTTTCTTTTTATTAGTAATTTGTGTTCGTTTTGCTCTGATTGCCTCGCGTGTTCTGAAACCATTGCGTTATTTATTCATTTTTTTTCCTTCGTGTTCTTCGTGCCAGGTGTTTTGTTGATGTTTGTTTATATAAGTTTCTATTTTTCTGATTTTTTGGGTTGATGATGGGTCTGGTTGTGTGCAATAAAATGATATTATGATTCAGTAAATATTTATACGGTACGAGCATGTAGCTTTGTAGAAGTGTACTGTGTGTGTACCCTACGTTTATGTGTATATAACTATGGGGATGTATGGATAGCGAAATATGCTCGTAATTAGATATGTGTGTGTGTGTCACAAGTGTGCTCAGTCATCTCGATCATTACCTGTATTTACCTCATACCCTTCATATAGGTCACTTTCATTTTTCCTGTTTGGTGGCAGAGAGAGAGAGAGAGAGAGAGAGGAATAAATTGATATGGATATAAACGGGGATTTTTGTTCTCTAAATCACTTTTCTTAGTACTCATTCTTTCGTTCTTGTCTTCTTTTCATCTCCATGTTTCTTTTCTTTTTATTTGTGTACATCATTCCGTTTTTTTATTTCCTTTATCTTTCTTTTCTTTCTTTCATTCTTTCTTTCTTCTACATTCCTCCTGACAGTCACTCAAACTTTTCTCAGTACTGTCCCCTTCTCCCTTCCCCTTTCCCCTCCTTTACCCTGTCTGTGTTCATCCACGTATTATATTCTCCTCTTCCTTTCCCTTCTCTCCCCTTTTCGTCCCCATCCCTCTCTCCCTTCTCTCGCCATCCCATCCTCTCCCTTTTCGTCTCTGTCCATCATTCCCTTCTCTCCCCGTCCCTTCCCCAGCCTTTTCGTTCCCATCCCACTTTCCATTCCTTTGCCGTTTCTTCCCATCCCTTTCCCTCCAAGTCTCATTCTCATCGTTCCATTATCTTGTATGTATCAATCCATTTATCATGTTCCCCTACTATCTTCCTTGTTTCTCCTTTCCTCTCTCGTTCCTTCCCCGCGTCTCTTTCTCCCTTACTTTGTTTGTTCCCCTGTTTCTGTTCCTTCGTTCTCTTTCCCCTCCCCTCCTCTACCTTTCCTTCCCCATCCCTCCTGTCTCCTTCTCTACTCGTCCCTCTCCTCCTTCACCCTTTTCACGTCCATCGATTTATCATGTTCCTCAATCCCTCTTACTCTGACCCTCCCTACTCTTCCCTTCCCTTCCCTTCCTCACCAGTACCCTCCCCCTTCCCCTCACATTCCCTCCCTTTCCTTCCCACTCTTCCCCTCCCCTTCCCTTGGTGTGATAGTATCTTAAGGCCCTTCACCCCTCACTTTCCCTCTAGTTGACCCCGTACCTGCCCAAGGATAGCCTCCCTACCCCTAGGTCACCTGCCCTTGCCCATACCCCCCTTGTAGCCACTCTTACCTTTACGCCTTTATCCCCACACCCACGTACCTTACGCCAGGTCTCTCTCTCTCTCTCTCTCTCTCTCTCTCTCTCTCTCTCTCTCTCTCTCTCTCTATGTATGTATGCGTGTATGTATGTATGTATCCATAGAGCCATGGCTGTGATTGTGGAGCAGAATGAGGTTAGGTTAGTTAAGGATCGGTTAAGTATGGCTAGGCCAGGCTACATTAGGAATTTTTACTGTATGATTTTAAATGTCCACAACGCTTTATGGCAATTTTTTGTTTTACAGAGAAATAAATACATAAATAAATAAGTATATATATATATATATATATATATATATACACACACACACACATGCTCCAATTTATCAACTCAGCCCTCACCTCAAGTTATAAGACCTTCGCATAGTCACCTCATTCCTATACTGCATCCAGTTCAAGTGTGACCTTCGCCTTCATCTCTTGTTTTACCTGTTTATCATGAACCCCGTACTCAGGCTGTCATTGAAGCCCTCCCCAAACCCTCATTCAGCCATCCCTTAGGTTTTACCGAGGATCCATTTAGGTGTGTACTGTATGTGTAGATGGATCTTGGTTTCTCCCGTTAATGAAGAACAAAATAATGTTATTTTCTCTAACGTAACCAAAATTGTCGTATCTCCATCTTGAACAACGAGTTGTAATAATAGATAAAGTCTGAGATATGATGCTATTCACGAAAGAAATGCAGTGGATAGGATGTAGAGCCTTTTTATTGCCTATTGATGTCGGGAAATTAGCGGCAAAAGAACGGAAATCTAATTCAAGTTTGTGTGAAGGAACTGTATTGAAGGAGAGACCAGTAGTATGAAGAAAATTTTAATCCATGAACTTTATGCCAAGTTAATATGAAAGAACTATAGGTAAAGAGTGACTATAGTTCTTCCATCTTAACATGGCCAAGATTTCCTTCCTTTTGCAGCATATTTCACGTAGCCCAGTGTCGGAAAAGAATAATGGCAAGGCTCCACGTCCTTTCCATAGCACTGATTCGTGACTAACATCTCATTCCTGTGCTTATCTTTTACTGCAAGTCAGCATTCAAGATGGAGAGATGGTAAATATAGGCCAAATTAAGAGTGAAAATTATATAGTATGAAGAAAGTTTTAATCTGCTTAGAAAAACACAAGCCTGGGGCAGTGAAAAGAGACGTGATGAGGTGGCCGGCCATCCGTAGGTCGTTGATTCGTGACTGGCAAATCTTGGGGAGGAGTCTTTTCTCCCCACTGACGACTGGGTGACGAGGTGCCTTTTGCAGATGGAGGAAAAAATAAAACAAAAAATATAGAAAGTTCACTGGGGACATTCTCGAGGACTTACCTGGCTTGTGGCATCATCCCCCATCCATATAATATACTAGTTGATTTTTACATATGGGACGTTGGTATACGTTACCTGTTTTTTTTTTTTTTTTTTTTTTTAATGCGTTCAACTCTGGGCATAGACTTCACAGCTCGTCTCTAAGGCCCAGTAGTCGTTCTACTTACTACAAACACCCACATGTCACCATTTCGGCGCTAACACTTACCGTCCATGTTGAATACATTCTAGGGCTGTCTCATACAGGACCGCCGTATTGGTATTAGCGGAGATGTTTTTACGACATGTCTGCGGATCCTCTGGTAGACCAGTAAAGTCTGCTTTAATGAAATTCAGATCCCCTTTGCCATCCTTATCCCATTCTAGTAGTTCAGTTACTCTTTTAGGAGCTGCCTAACATGGGCCAACTGGCCTACTGCAGTTATCCTCTCCTCTTACGTTCTTAAACCGACCCCTGCCCCAGCCGGGATTAAAACCTGGGCCCACAGACTGCAGGCCACTTCTCTATCTATTTGGCTACCAGAGTCTGTTGAACCAGTGTATCACTGGGCGTATTAGTATTCCTAACCAGATTATTGTTGCACATGGCACATTAGTATTCACAGGCATCCTCCTCCTACACACACACACACACACACACACACACACACACAGTTCTCCATGGCTCTGGGCCTATTAGTATTCGTCAGTATCTCTACCCAATCCGGACATTTCTGCCTAAGTTACGTCAGCGTTTTCATGCATACTGTATTCGTCATGCAAAGCAGCTTGTATCTATCCTGAAAACATGTGGAAAACGTTGTAAGTAAATATTGAGATATATTATGACAAATGCCTCGCTAAGAAAGATAATGTATAGATTCTTTGACACCCCTATCAATGCGATCCCATGACTTAATTTTATAGTTTTTAAAAAGGTCATATCCTTCTTTCCATTGTGGTCTTCTGGGAAATTTAGGGAAAAAAATCATTGGAATTGTAAAGGTTGCTCAGATATGCTCTGTGGGTTTTCTATATGCGTAACAGAGACCAGAGTTTTCTCCAGAATCGCTTGTCTAACAAAAAAAGGAATGCTAGAAACTGTCTTGATAGGAAAGGGGTATAATATTAAATGGCATTACTGTAATTCACATTTTAAGTGTATGGGTTCATTTACAAGTAGTAGTAGCGGTGGCGGTGGGATGGTGGTGGTGATGATAATAATAATAATAATAATAATAATAATAATAATAATAACAATGATTATAATAATAATATTAATAATAATAGAAATAGAGAGAGGGAGAGAGAGAGAAGAAATTTAGTTTACAGTAATACACACATACTTTTACATTCTTTTCTACACCTTTAATATACAGTTTTGTGCATAATGTAAACCATCACTATGATCCCATAACCACGTTTATATTGCCAGTCACTCTTTCTCAAGTCTTATATTTCTCTCGCATAGCCTTACCTTTCACAGTTCTCTCTCTCTCTCTCTCTCTCTCTCTCTCTCTCTCTCTCTCTCTCTCTCTCTCTCTCTCTCTCTCACACACACACACACACACACACACACACACACACACACACACACACACACACACACACACACACACACACACACACACACACACACACACACACACACACAAAGAAGATAATAGCTTCTCGTGCCAGTCTCCAGTAACAAGTAGCATTCTTTAGCGACCTACACAACCACGCCCTTTACCTCTTTCACTTCACATCTGTTTACTTTCGTATTATTCCTCATATATTGCCCTCTTTTCTTTCCTCACTTTACTTTCCATGAAAATAAGAAGAAAATAACTGCAGTAGGCCGACTGACTCTAGCATCTATGTAACGGTGGTATGGAGTACATAGGAAAGCAGAAGTGTGTCTCCTTCCCACCTCGATTTTGCACTCTCCGGTCTCCCAGTTCGAAGTCGGCAGGAAAAAGCAAGATTAGATACCATTTCGAAATCGGCCAGTCAGTGTAGAAAAATACTGGTTAGAATATATCATTCAAAAGCGCGAATAAACATTAATTACTTGAGCGATTGAAGGTGAATATGATGGAATGGGGCAAGAGGAAGTACACATGAAGAAGTGTGGCGTGGAATGTCATGAAGTTTATGAAGGAGTGTGTATAGGATGGAAAGAAGCAAACATCGTCTCGTATAATTATTTTGTTATGGCCTATTACTCTGTCCAGAAGCCATCATTTGTCCCTAAATTTATTGTTTGTTGTATTTTTTAGACCATATTGGCCGAGTGATTAGCATTACAATGGTTCTTTTATCATAACCTGTCCCAGATTGTCGTCTTTTTGTAACTAAGTAACGTAACTCATTGGCAGAAAGAGATAATAACTTCCACGGCCCGAGATATTTTCCATAGTACACCCACATGACTGGCATAAAGTTCTAGTGTTAGTCCATTGTTACAACTCTTTATTCAGGATGGAGAGATTGCAGTGTTAGGCCAAGTTAAAGGAATATAGCCACAAGGATGCAGAAAGTCTATAATGATCTCACGCTGGGACTGTCAAACACCACGCCACTTCATTTATAGTTGGGAAATGTCACAGTCAGAAAGTCAAAATTTTACCTGCCAATCGCCCCTAAATTACCTTCAGCCCCGAGCCTCCCTTGGGAAGGCAGATTTAGTTTCCTTAATCTTTAAAAATTGCTGGTTGTCTTATTTATTTATTTATTTTTTTCGTATTCTCATCTTTATTCATTTCCTTTTATATATCCTTGTTATTAACTCCTTTAGTACCATTTTTTTTTTTTTTTTTTAAATTCTGGCAGCCTTTTGACAGCACCTCTCCTGTATTTCTACGTATTCTTTTATATATATATATATATATATATATATATATATATATATATATATATATATATATATATATATATATATATATATATATATCCCTCTCATTTCTGCAGCTCCGATTTGTTTCATCATGTCAAAGGGAAGGACACCTGCATCCCCCCCTCACTTCCCAACCTTCCTTCTCTCCCCTCCCCCATCATTTTGCTTAGTCTCGTCACCATCACATTCCTTTCCCACCTTCCTTTCCCCCACTTTCCCTTTCTCTTCTTCTCTCCACCATATTCTTTTGTCCCTTCCCCTCCCACTTTTCTACCCTTCCTTCCCTCACATCCCTTTCCATTCACCCCGTCCCCTCCCCCTAACTTTCCCTTTCCTCCCTTTCCTTCCACACGCCTGACCTTTCTTCTAATCCTTCCTCCTTTCCTGCCACTTCCATAAGAAGATCGTTAAAAAGATATTAATTACTGTAGTCTGGGAAGATTTAGATTTAAGAGTGATTTACACCAGGTTTATAAATATTTTGGGAACATGATAGGATGCCATATAACTGAGCAAATCATACAGGTGAATTTAGTTGTAGTTATAAAAGTTCAGTAAATAAGCAGGTGTAATCTTTTTACTTGATCTAAAATTGCCATCTCTCCATCTTGAATGCTGAGTTATAATATCAATAGCTTAACACAAGATGATACTATAGTCACGAATAAGTGCAATGGAAAGAAAGTAGGGGCCATAGTATTATCTTTTCCTGCCAGTGAGCTACGTGAAATAAGCGACAAAGGGGCGAACATCTATGCCAAGTTAACGCAAAAGTAGTACTGTATAGACTCTCTCTCTCTCTCTCTCTCTCTCACTCACACACACACACACACACACACACACACACACACACACACACACACACACACACACACACACACACACACACACACACACACACACACACACACACACACACACCATATTACCTTGGTTTTATCCATGTGAGGCAAAACCAAATATGCCAAGTAGGAGTTAAAAACTAACTAGGAGTGAAACGCGGTGAAATATTTACTTTGCCTTCTCAAGCATTGTAATCAAGGACGTTGCTGCAGCGTTTCAGCTTTTACTACTGTATTTATGTCTTCATCAACATCATCATCATCATCAATATCTGCATAATCGTTCCTGTCATCATCATCATCATCATCATCATCATCTAATCGTTAAACCATCATCATCATCATAACCGTCATATGCATAATCGTTGTCGCTATCATCATAGTCGATGTCGTCATTATCATCATCATCAGCATCAGCAGCAGCAGCAGCAGCATCACCATCATCATCATCATCATAACCATGTATCTCACAAGCATTTAGTGAGAAGGGTTGAAAAAAAAATCAAAGAAAACAAAGGAAAAATGAAAGTGAAAAAAAAAAAATGACCATGATAGAATACAAAACAAGATTTCCCTTGTCCATCATTCAGTAAATTTCACGTCATTTTTAATCCTTGATATAATGTAAGTCTAAACATAATGATAGTGTCAGTTCCTTGGACATCACTTCCACACGTCAGGTGAGTGTTGTGTGTGAGTTGATTGCATTATTGTGTGTTTGGATTTTTGTGTTTGTTGTGTGGCCTTGGATTGTGTTTATACTTTTGAGAGAGAGAGAGATTAAGAATTATGCAAAAAATTAACATGCTCTACCACCACGGTATGTTTCTCACTGCTTCAGTAATTACCTTTTTACCTGCCTCTTAACAAGCCAGATTTATGAAAATTATGTATATTTATGGATGATTTTATGTATTCTTACATGCATACATCCATACGTACATGCACTGCAAGTAGAGTGTGGGTGTATGCAAGGTCAAGAGAATTATATATATTATCTTGACCTTGGGTGTATGATTATTGTTCGTTTATCTATCGCTGTATATAATTTGCGTTTGTATTATATGTATTTATGAAGTGTAATTGCCTGTAGTTAGGAATAATTATGTGGTTTCGTTCATGTGTGTGTGTGTGTGTGTGTGTGTGTGTGTGTGTGTGTGTGTGTGTGTACGGAGGGAGAAAGTGTAAACTGTGAGTGTACGCCGTGTGTGTATGTAAGTATGTGTATTTGTGAACATCTTGGGTAAGCATGTCTGAGGGTGAGCGAGTGAGCATGAGGAAGACTAATTGGGTGAATAGATGGATAATGAAGGGATGGTCAAGGGAAGGGAGGGGAGGGGAAGGGAAGGGAAAGGGGAGGGAGGGGAGGGGAGAAAAGGAGAAGAAAAAGGAGGGGAGGAGGGGGAAGTTAATAAGGTAGAGGAGATATGAGGAGGGAATGGGAGATGGGTGAGGAGGGGAGGGAGAGGTGCATATGTATGGAGGAGATAGTGGGATGGAGTGTGTAATGGTCAAGGATGTGTCAGATACTGGCAGGTTAGAGAGGGGAATGGATGGGGAGAAAGATAGAGGGGGTGAGGTTATAGATATGGATGGAAGGGTGTTTGTTGGGAGGATGGAGAGAAGAGGAAGGTGTGTTTGAAGGAGAGATACATATGGAAAGTGAGGGAGATGTGGAGAGGGAAAGAGAGGGTGTATTTTGAGAAGGTAGGAAGTGGGGAGAGTTGGGGATGAATCGTATGTGGAAGTGTGTTTTGAGAAGGTAGGAAATGGGTAGGGTTGGAAGAGAATTGGGGAGGAAGCGTATGTGGAAGAAGAAAAATGAGCATATATGGGTGGGGGGGAGATCATCCGCCTGGGGAATGGAAGGGTGTGTGTGGGTAGAATATAGGAGGGGAGAACAAGGGTAAAACACACGGAGAGAGAGAGAGAGAGAGAGAGAGAGAGATGCAGGAAGGTAGAGTGAGAAAGAGAAAAGTAACATAATCTTTAAGTCCACCACTCTACATGACCACACCATCTTATGGGGGGAGAGTGATAGCCAGAATTAACCCTTCTCTATGCTGGCAAAGTACATCGGTGGAAGGGATGTCTGTTCTGGGTGTGATACATGAGAGAGTCGTAGATATAATTGACAGGATATACAAATGCAGGTATATGAAAGGACATATACTAAGACCCACTTTATATGTTCGTCACGGCTTGGGTACACGTAGACTGCGAGATGAACACGCGGTCACTGAGCCACCGTGGCCGTGAATTAATACGAGTTAGGTAGGTAGGGTAGGATGGGATAGGCAGGTCAAGTGAGGTAGGGTGAGTAGGCAGATACTTTTATGGCAAATTCTCAGCCGAAGTTGCATCCATTGTGCCACCTCTTCATGCCTTCCCCCGCGCTACACGGACATCTGTTAGCGTTCATGACTGGAATGTCACATTGCCATATTGCAGAACTTCAGCACATCAGAAATCCTTTATTCCCCGAAATGCGTCTCACTGGAATTCGCTTCCCCAGAGTTGTTTCCCTTCAAACTCCAGCCTACAGCTGTTCAGGTCCAACTGTTACAGAATTTTTATGAATGGAGGATACCAGTAATCTGGTGTATGGGTCATTTTTCTATTCATTTGCTTTTTCATCCTCTGTTCTGTTACCGGTATGTAAAAGAAAAAAAAAAAGTGAGGTAGGATAGGGTAAGGGTAAGGTAGGGTACGTTATGTTAGGGTGAGGTATAAGGTAAAAAGGAAAGGTAGTCTGATGCAGTTTAAAGATAGTCACGTAGTGAGGCTGAGCTAAAGCAGGATGGGTAAGGGGGAAGGGAAGGGACGAGAGTATAGGAAAGGTTAGGGCAGGGTAATGTAAGGCCTGAGTATTAGTAGGGTAAAAGAGAAAGTAGTTTGGGAGAGTTTGCCCTCTTCATTATTATTATTATTATTATTATTATTATTATTATTATTATTATTATTATTTTAGCTCCTGACGTTTGTTCTTTTATTAATTTTTTAGACATATCTAATACTGAAAACGTTAAAACGAAATGCATTTTTTTTATTAACATTGCAAATGCCAACGATGCTTGATCAAATTTAATGGCGACACGTTAAAAAATAAAGAAAGAAATAAAGTAGCCATTGTGGTGGAGGTACGAAATGTAGGGTAGGAGAGGATAAAATTGGATAGGATAGTATAAGGTAAGATTGGATAGGATAGAATTGCATAGGATAGGATAGGATACGGTAGGATAGGATAGGATACGATGTGATTATGCAAGGTAGGGTAAGGTAGAGTTGGACAGGGTAGAAAGGGAGGACAGGTTTGAGTAGGGTAGGGTAAGGTAAGGCAAGGCAGGGCCCACTAATAAAACAGGGTGAGTATGTAGGATCCGGAAATAAAAAAATAAAATAAGAAGGAAAACAGACGAAGGAAGAAAGGAAAGCGAAAACAGATCAAAAGGGAAAGCAAACGAAAGAAGAGAGGAAGTCCAAAGATCATGACAAGCAAATGAAGAATAAGAGATGGCGAAAACTAGGACGAACAAACATCAAGAAGGAATACTAAGAGAGAGAGAGAGAGAGAAGGTGAAGGGGTCCAAAGATCATGACAAGCAAATGAAGAATAAGAGATGGCGAAAACTAGGACGAACAAACATCAAGAAGGAATACTAAGAGAGAGAGAGAGAGAGAGAGAGAGAGAGAAAGGAAAAGGGGTGTAGGGCAGAGCAGGAAGACGGTGTGGAAGGGCGAGAAGAGGTGAGTAGGTATGGTGAGGTTGTTTTTACCTGTCGGAACTGGGTCACGCATAGCTTGAATACTAGGTCATGGTTACTTGACATGATGAGTCTTAATTGTGAGGTAGAAATGAATCTCCTTGGTTGCTAGTCAGATCGCCCTACCAGTTTTATTACACTTGACTATCAGCTGAGTAAAAGGGCTTAGGGATCCATGTCAGATTAGGAAAAGCGGGAGGAGGACATGGCAGGAAGAGGTTTAGGTAAGTAGGTACGTAAGGAGGGAGGGAGGGAGTTCATGAAGGCAAAGTATTTTAGGTTTGGGCAGGACATATGAAAGGGTAGAAAGAGGTGTAGTTGGGTAAAGAAGGTAGGTAGGGAGGGAGGGAGGTCATTAATGGAAAGTAGTTTAGGGCAAGGCAGGAAAAGTGGATGTTCAGCAAGAGTAAGTGTGTAGGTAAGTAGGTAGGTATGTGCAGGGTAGGGCTTTGGGTTGTATATGGCAGTGCAATGAAGGATTAGGTCAAGGTAGGTGGGTATGGCCGGGTTGGATTGGGGCGATTTTGTAGAGCAGGTGAGGAGACAGGTGGGTACAGGGTAGGGTAGGGTTGCATATAGAGTCCTTGTGAGGCCATTTGTTCTGGGGAAGGCTTTAGCTATGTTATTTAAGTCTTTCGCTATGTTATTTATTTATTCCTTGAATTTGATGGAAGTATAATAAAGCAAGAGGCATCCTCTCGTTCACCAGTTCCTGCAGCCAAAATTATATGGAAAAATAGAGAAGGACCACAATTTAATAGAAATTCCATGGAATATGAGGCTTTAATAAGGCAGAGTAAGGCATGGTAGAGCAAGATAAAATAAGGTAGGGTTGAGGAGGCTAGGGAAGGGTTGCGTAAGGCAAAGAAAGGCAACAGTAAGGTATGGGAAGGCAGAGTTGAGGAAAATTTTGGCTTGATAAGGGTGAGTAGGACAAAGTGAAGCAGGGTATTCTGGAATGAAACCCTTCAGTACACTGTCATCTTCTGTATTTTTACCCTCCTCTCGAGATGCCAGGTATAAGGGAGCGACGTGGGCTTAATTGTTGCTGTTGATATTTTTGGATTAAGTTTTGAAGTGTATAATTATCACGGCCGAAACTGGTCAGTCTGCTGTACTTTATTTTTTCGGTACGTATATATAAGAAGTGGTTATGATAATATTGTCTGAGGGTATCATGTAAAAGTAAACATTTTTTTTTTTTTTATCCTCCCTGGGTAACCTATTGTAGATGACCAAACACTTGGAGGTTTCTGGTGTAATATATTGTGTTAAAGTATCTAAGAGTTTGAAATAAAATTTGTTAAATTTTTTCTCTCTGTCATGAAAAATTTTGGCATGTTATATTAATGTAGCCTGAGAGTAACATAAAAACTAACCATTGTATATTTTTTTCTTTTCCACAGGTAGCATGAATGACTGACACTACACACCTGCCGGTCCCACACCTGCCATCCCACACCTGTCTTCTGCCACACCTAGACCCACAACTCATACAGCTCTCCCACATCCAGGTTGGCCACACCTGACATAGAATCCACACTCCTGAAAATCCATACGTCTGATAGAACCCACACTTGAAATCCACGCATCGGAATATCCATACACCTAAATAATCACACACCTGAAATTCACACACTTGACAGAATCCTCACATCTGAATCCACTTTTGACAATCCACGTCTGAAAATCCACACGTGAATATCCACGCATTTGAAAATTCACACACCAGACAAAAACCAAATCTTAATCCACACATCTGGTTCTGCACACCTGCAAGAGAGATCAGAGAGCGACCACACCTGCGATTAACTACGCTCCCTCCCTCTCCCTTTCACTACGAGAAGTCTGCATAAAATCACCAGGCGAGAACGGGAATAAAGAAAGACATAATCGTGGGTTAAGAGTGAAAGTGTCTAACCAGGAGAAAGAAACCCGTATAACAAGCTGAGGAAAATCGTCTGGCGGTCGGAAGTATAAAGGTGGTTATTAGACGGAAGGGGTTTAATTTTAATGGCTATTTCTGATCGTTTAGGAAAGGTGCAGCTGCCTACCTGACCTACGCCCCCCCCCCTTTCCCCTGCCCCCTGTCTTGATCGCTTCCCTCCTCCCAATTCCTCCCCCCCCCCCTTCCGTCTGTCCACTCCCACAACTTCTTTCATACACCCCCACCTCCCTTCCCCTTCCCTTTCCTCCCCACTCCTAAACCGCTCTTCTCCCTCTTCCTCTCCCGTGTAACCCTCCTACCCCCTACGCCCACCATCATCTCCTCACGACACGTCTCCCCCCCCTACGCCCTTTATCTATAATTCCGTCTATCTTATCTATGAATCTGCTTTCCCTCTCATTCTTCCGTAAGTGAGGAAAGTCATTCCGTTTGCAATAAGGCCGCACCACCTTAAAAAAAAATCGAGTGCAAAGGCTGAACCAGTTAGAAAGAATCGTTAGGTCTGTATCGTTTTTGTATATGAGTAAGCCTCTCTCTCTCTCTCTCTCTCTCTCTCTCTCTCTCTCTCTCTCTCTCTCTCTCCAGACCCAACTTGTTTGATCTGAACTTTCTCCCAGGCGAGCGGCGTTGAAGGGATGCCAGTGTTACTCCGACCGTCCCAGTGGAAATACGACTGGTTCCTACATCCCTTCTCCTCCTCCCCCTCCTCCATCCTTCTCCGCCTAGCCTCGCCCCCCTACCATCCTCCGCCTCAGTCCATAGAAGCGGGAGGATTGGTGGTTTGAAGCTCCAGGATTGGTAACTAGAAGGATTGAGCGAGGTCTATATCGGTGAGGGATTTTAGTTAGCGCCGGATTTTTATTTCTAAGCGTATCCGGACGTCAAAGAAGCGATCGACGTATGTAAATTAGACGTATCTGGGCATCAAGGAGAAATATCGACGAATATCTTTAACCTAATCGACGTATGTTACACCAAATCGACATAAGCAACACCAAATCGACGCATACCTCACCAACTCTACGTATGCTTAATCAGATCGACATACTGGGCTACATACGAAACGGAACTTGGTATACTTTATCGTTATATCTGCAGCTGGTTATATATGAATCTTAAATTTATTCAAGACCAGACAACCAGTTAATGAAGCTGAACAAGTGACCTGATGTTGGGCTGAAGGCGTACCTGGTAGAGCAAGAAGAGCGACACGCAAAAAGAAGAAAAAAAAGAAAAAGAAAAAAACCGGCTATTATTGATACTGAAGGAAAATGCTGGTGTAAACATTGTATCAAGAGAAAGGTCGTGAAAGAGAAAACTAAAAGAAGGAACAGAGAAAGCGAAAGAAAGACCAGAGAGAGAGGAAAAAAAAAACGAGAAATCGAAGTGAGGAAGGAGAGAAAGTTAGAGAAGGAACTGGCAGAGAAAGAAAACAGACGAGAATAGGCAGTGAAAAATAGATAAAAAGAGAACAGTGAGAAAGCAGGAAGTAAAAAAAAAAAAAAGAGGGAACGGACAGAGAAACGAGAAAAGGGAAATATAGACAAAAAAAGTGAACGAAAAAGAAAATACACAAAAGGGAGAGAATAAACACTAAATGGAGAAAACAAAGAGTAGGATAAACAGAGAAAACAGAGGAAGGTGAGAATAAAGGGAAAAGGAGAAAATATAAAGAGAAAGAACTTGAAGAGAGAAAGGTAACTGAGAAAGAAGATAACCAGACGAAAGAAGAGACCGTGAGAGGAATGTAAACAGAGGGAGCACAGAAAACGGAGAAAAATACAAGAGAAAGGGGACACTAATAGAGAGAAAGCGAATGGGATGAAAACGTGGTCAGTAGGGGGGAATTTTGTGTCCAGTCAAGGCGAGGAATTTATAGAAAGTTGAAGCAGATACAACCAGGATCGAGTGCTGGAACAAACAAGCAGGCAAGCAAACAAAACGCATGCTTGTCTGCTCCCCACCGCGACGAGAGACAGGTCGTGTTTTTAATTTGTTTTTTTTGTCGTGGAAGTTGTTAATGGTTGCCGAAGCTGAGGAATAATAAACAGGCAAACAGACAAAACGCGTGCTTGTGTGTTTGCCACCGTTAAGAAAAAGAAGACTTTTTTTTTTTTTTAATTAAAGCTGTGGTTGATTTTATTAGATTCAAAGACCGAAGAAGATTATCGTGTTAGCTGTACTGAAAGTGATTGACACTGAGACTGTGACTACTGTGATTGTGGTAGCTGTGATGGTGGTGACTGCATGAAGATTGTATAGTGTGACTGACTGAAGATGTGTAGTTGGCAATTGATATACGTATAACAGCAGTGGTTGCAAACTGTGGCCTACCATTTTAAACTTACGAATCGCTTGTGAAGTGTTGGTTGGAAATTTACGTACGTTTAAGTTCTAATCATTGGTGACATCCAATTAAAACACAAGCGCGTACCGGTATTGAAAGTTTCCAGGACTTCTTTAATTATAGTGAAAGTATCTGTGACAATTAATTAAGAAATATTTCCTGTGACGATTATGTTAACTCACAGGAAAGGTGGTGACGATAAGGGTATAGTAAACGTGATAAAAATTTACAAGTGAACAAATACATTAACGTCCCGGAAGAAAACGGCAGAAAGGATTTAAAAAAAAAAAAATCGAATTGACTGACGAGAGTTATCTGCATGCGAGTGGAAAAAAAAAGGGGGGAGAATTGACGAGTGAGATTTGCAAGCGAGTGGGGAAAAAATGGGAGAAAAGTAGATACAGTAATATATAGTAACAACGAAACTATATGAAGGGAAAGCATACGAGTAGAGAGTAGAAAGCAAGAGTAGGCTCAATAAACCAGTTGGTGAAAGAAATCGGGAAATCACAGAGAAGAAAAAAAGAAAAAGACAGAAAGAAAGACGGAGTATGACCTAAAACATTTTTATATCCGGAAGAAGCTTAGGTTGAAAAAAGGAAAGTGAATACAAACTAGAAAAAAAATAGAAACGAGGAAAAAAAGGAAAGTTGATAGAAACTGGAGGAAGAAAGAAAATTGAGCAGGAAAAAACTAAATATATCGGAATGAAATAAACTAGGGAAAAGGGAAATTAAAGAAACTAAACACAGAAAGATAAGTGACGAGGCAGGAAAGGAAAAGGAGGAAAAAATAAAAAGCGAGATAAGGAAAGTGACAAAAACCAAGCATATAACTGAAAACCAATAAAAGAAAGCAAAGAAAAACCTGATAGAAAAGTCCTTGAAAAATTTTATACGTGCTTCGTATCCCCTTCAGTGACCACATCAACAACACGCTCAAATCAACCCAAACTAAACCAATAAAAAAAAAAAAACATCTCCCGCACGGGCTTGTGAAATATCTCGGTCCAGCCAATTCACCCACAAATCCCGTGAGTCACCCCTTCACAAATCCGGGAAATCCTTAAAGAAAATAAATCTACTTTAAAAATCATTAAGTAAATGCAGTCTCTTGATTACCTCGAGATTTTTAACATACACCAGCAAAGAAAAGTAACCTAAGCTAACTTTACCTAACATCTAGCGTCAAATACTTCTTCAGTTTTCAATATATTTCTTCCGAGTGAGAATACAAAAATATATATTCGCAGAAATATTACCTTAGAAAATTCCTGTGAAAGTCTCCCCCAATTTTAGCCATTAACCCTTTCACCACAAGCATTGGGTTTTATTCCGACTAACGGCAGGCAGTTTTATTCAGCTGAAGGAAATCACATGTGGTTCAAGGGTTAAAGATCAATTGATTAATCCTCCCCATGTGTTAGTAAATTGGTAAATCCATACATCTGTTAATCCCAGTTCAGCGTTCAAAGTTAACCTCAATCTCCTCTCGTCGAAAGCTACTACCTCCCAAACACTCCTCCTTCATTGAAACCCAGGCTGAGAAATCCCCCCATCTACAGAACTAACAGAGTTCCACCCGCACAAAATCTCACAAGCCCTCCCTAGATTCCCATTCTCTATAAATCCCCACCACACAAACATCCCCCGATTAATCCTCACCCCTCATCCCTATACAAAAAAATTCATTCGTTAAGTCACCCCCACAAAACATAAATCAGTACTCAGAAACTCACAAAAAAAATCCCCTACACAGACGTAAAAATCCTATAGATCTCCCACAAATCCGCACGCACAAAATCGCCAAAATGAGCGCATCGGCGGGCGGCGCGGTGGCTGACTTCTACCGGGATCGAGCCCTGCTGATCACGGGGGCGACGGGGTTCATGGGCAAGGTGCTGGTGGAGAAGCTGCTTAGGTCCTGCCCCAGCCTGGACGCCATATACCTGCTGATGAGACCTAAGGGAGGCAATGACGTGAGGGCCAGGCTGGATGAGCTGCTGAATTCAAGGGTAAGTGAGATTATAGTATGTGTTTGTGTGTGTGTAAGGGAGAATTTGCTTTTTTGTATTTAAATATAGGGTGAGTTTGCTTTATGTTTAAATGTAGTGAGGGTTTGTCTTGTTATGTTTGAATATAGAGAGAATTTGCTGTGTTATGTTTAAATGTAGGGATAATTTGATTTATGTTTAAATGTAGGGAGAGTTTTGCTTTATTTCCTTTATTTGTAGGTTAAATAATGTTTGCTTACTTTACACAGTGGAGAAGGTACAGGATGTGAGAGGCACGTATTTGCTTTTACCTCTTGATAGTCTTTATTATTTACGTATGTATTTATGAATGTATTTGTTCGCTGCTGCTAAGTTTAGGAATATATATATATATATATATATATATATATATATATATATATATATATATATATATATATATATATATATATGTTGATACGTAGAATGGATTATAGGTACCGGTAAGTGTTCTCATATTTTTTAAGTGATGGGAATATTCTTGGATTCGAGTTTTTTTTATTTTAATACTGTATATGATGCAACTGAAGGTGTTACTTTATATTATGTGTGGATGTCTGGGCTGTGCATTTGTCACCTGAATTTTTAAGAAAATTTATTCTCATTGATTATACTATTATTATCTAATTTGGATCGTTCGTGTTTTCAGTATTTGTTATATTATTAGCTCGTAGTGGAAATGAGACGTGAAATCTGTAAATGGGTTGTGAAGGTTAGTTTGGAAAAGAATTATAGAGTTTCGTGAAAGATGTGGAGTAAGGAGGACTATTTGTTATAGGGTAGAGGAAGAGTGTTATTGTATGTTACGGTTACGTTGAGAGAAAATAAGTTGATGATGTATTTCTGAGTCAGTTTAAGAGGAAGAGACGGTGTTGAAGACTAAGATGTTGATGGCTGGATAAAGTAAGTGAATGTGTGAATAAGCCAGATAGGGAAGTTGAGAAAGCAAGAGAGAGAGAGAGAATTGGGAAAAGAAACTGATGGATGTAAAGTGTATCCTGTGGAGATGTGCACATGAAACTTTCTTCTTTTCGGTCGACAAAATGGTGTTTAACTTCCAGGCATTATGAAGCACAGTTTTGCGTGGATTGTTTGGTCTGAGGTAAAGTGCAAAATGCTCCACGGTTTACATAGTGGGTGAAAGGATGGAAGGCGGTTCTCACTGGCCACTTTTTATAACTCAGCTTTTGTGTCTTCCTGTACTTATTTGAAAATCCCGTTTGCTGCTGTTGTTGTTGTGGTCCTGGGCTTATCTCAACGTGAAACTCGGTGGACTGCAGGCTGAAGTTGCTCATCTCCAGTCCACCATCATCTTTTCGGGGAATAGGGAGGGGGTTGAGGGATGTTTGTCTATCACTGCCACCGCGCGAAGTCCTTTCCCAGCGCCTTGTATTAGTGGGAATATAATTAGGGCGGTGTTGACTTTATTATTATTATTATTATTATTATTTATTATTACTACTACAACTACTACTATTATAACTTATTATTATTGTTTGTCAGTGTTGTTGTTGATGTATATTTTCTTTAAAATTTCGTTCATTGTCATTTGTATTTAGGTTCTGACATTCATAAATAGATATACATGTTTGATAGAGTCGAAACAGCGGCATTCTTCCTTTCTCTCATACCAGTGATTAAACACAGTATTTAAATGTCAGGAATAAAAAAAAAAAAAATGGTATGTTTCTACACTTTTGCCACTTACTCAAACCCGTCTTGCCTTATGTGGTTGGATTGGCTTTTTTTTTTGTTCCTTGGAGTGAGTATTGTTTTCTGATCATATTTTTTTCTGTTGCCATCTCTGTTGTTGCAGCTGTTTCATGATGTCAGCTTCTATCGTTCTCAGTCTGGTTTCTTTACGTTTTTTGTGTGGCGTTTTTCCTGTATCTGCCTTTTTTTTTTTTTTTTTTTTTTTTTTTTTTTTTTTACAGTTCGTTCACCTTGGCGAAAATTTTTGTTATTTTGGAGCTTATTTCCAGTAGCTCAGGGGGAGAATAAGAGAAGGCTAGCTGTCCATCCTTTTCCTAACAATTCTTCGTGACTAGCTTCATATTCTGGTGTTAATCCGTGAATTTCAGTGGTAGAACAAGACAATACTGCTTTACATCCTTAAAAAATGCTTTCGTGACTAACATCGTATTGTGATGTTATTCTCTAGTTAAAGATCAGCAGTTATGGGGGGAATTTTAGGCCAAGTTAAGATGGATAGAGTATAACCTGCTCTCTCTTTCTCTCTCTCTCTCTCTCTCTCTCTCTCTCTCTCTCTCTCTCTCTCTCTCTCTCTCTATCTATCTATCTGTCTATCTTTTAGTTGTAGATAGAAACCGGTCCAGTAATAAGAACTTCAGATCAGTTTACGTTGTAGTTATTGGTTGTCAAGTCCATTACTGCGATTTGTCTCTCTGAAAGTGAATTAGATTGAGAGCGTATGAATGAAATATGAAGGTCATTGGTTTTCTGGTATTTCAGTAATAATGGTAATATTTGCATTGAGCCTCACCCCATCCTGTAAGTGGAAAGGAAGGTTGGGATGGTGATGATGGTAGTGATTATGATGAAAGTGATGATGGTGATGGTGTTGTTGATGATGATGGTGATGATGATGTGATAATGCAAGTGGTGGCGATGTTAGTGATTATGATGAAAGTGATGATGGTGATGGTGATGTTGATGATGATGGTGATGATGATATGATAATGCAAGTGGTGACGATGTTCATGACGATGATGGTCATTTTGATGGTGAAAGTAACGATTATGATGAAGGTAATGATGATAATGAAAGATACGATGATGTTAGTGATGATGATTAGTAGTAGTACTGTACTAGGCCTATTATTATTTTGTTATTGGTGGTTTTGATGGTTTTGGTGTGGATCTGGATGTGGTACAAAGCTTTAGGAGAAATGTACTGAGGTGGTTTGGATATGTGGAGAGGATGGAGAGCGAGAGACTATCGAGGAGAGTGTACGTGAGTGAGGTGGAGGGGGGGAGAGGTGGAGGGAAGGAGAGGGAGGGGGAGGCCGAGGATGAGGTGGAGGGATGGAGTGGAGAGGTATATGAGAGAGGGTGTTTGTGAGCTGGGGAGAGGGCACCGAAATTTCGAGGAACAGGGCGGCATGGAGGCGATTTGTTTGTGGTCACCTCTTACGGGATTAAGTCGTATGGTAATAGATTATTATTATTATTATTATTATTATTATTGTTATTGTTATTATGAAGGTGAAAGTGGTGATGATTACAGTGATGATGGTAACGATGTTGATAGTGATTGTGATGATGAT
The DNA here is from genome assembly GCF_032717465.1 of Coenobita brevimanus. Lineage (NCBI taxonomy): Eukaryota > Metazoa > Arthropoda > Malacostraca > Decapoda > Coenobitidae > Coenobita > Coenobita brevimanus. The sequence goes on from NC_137043.1 coordinate 35,038,876, forward strand.
GACGATATTTGCATAAAGTATGGACGATGATAACACAGCTACGATTTCTGTGGATATGCCGATCTGTTTACAAAGCATTGTCTAATAGAGGATGACACGTAAAATAGTGACTGCTGTTCATATGGTCGCGTGTTCAAGCCCCAGCTGTTGCAGGGAACCGATTTATGACTTGACTTTCCTTAAAACGGTTATTGACTACAGGAAAACCCAGTTATCTCAGAACACACACACACACACACACACACACACACACACACACACACACACACACACACACACACACACACACACACACACACACACACACTCATTCTTGCTGTATCACGACGATTTTTTTAAACTTAGCACACCCTTCCCTGGTGCTCAGAAAGTTAATGAAATCTTAATCTATTCTCGGAAGCTCAAGAAGTCACCCCGAAGATCAATAAAACGTCAGGAAGTAATAATAATAAAATATAATAGACATCCTCCGACTCTTTAGGTTAATCTTGGAAACAGGTCTCTTGTCTATGTCCAAATCCTGGTGACTGGAAGGATGTAAGCGTGTACATTAACTTCACCACGAGAGATCTTTCCTACGCAGATTTTTGTAGGACAGATGAAAGAATGAAATATAAATCGATTTTTGGTCGTAATGGAGTTAATTTAAGTCTTTCATACTATCAACCCGTTTGGAATAATGACGCCTCTACTCCTACCATCAGACTTTTTGCATCACCGTAGGAGAGACCTCTTTTAGTTGTGGATGTAGAGACTTCAGTAACTCCATCACTACTATTCCTCCATTTCTTCATAATTCCTGCTACCTTGAGACCTTTATATACAGCTTACGAGAGACTTTTGGTAGTGAAGGGCTTAATCTTGTGTTCAGTGACTAACCTCGTATTAGTTGTACCGCCTGACGATTTTCTTTTCAGCAAGTGTCCATTAATCAGGACTTCACCAACCATCCGTTCACACAAGACCTGCTTTCAGTCTCGCCCTGCAAAAACGATGTTTGGACCGGATCGCAGAAAAACCTCATAAGTTCCCGTTACCGCCTGTGTTCCTCTCCCCTCCCTCGCCAAACCCCTTTCCCTCCCCCTCCCCTGCCGGACCCCACATCCATCCCTCTCCCCTCACTCTGCAATTCCCTCCCCCACCCATCGGACCACGCCCATCCGCCACCTTCTCTTCTCCACCCTTCCTCTTCTGCTCTGTTTCCCCTCCTTCGCCCCCTCTCCTTTTCAGTCTCCCCATCTTCTTTTCCCCACCCCCTCATCATAGGCATCTTTTCCGCTCCACCCTTCCTCCTCGCTCCCTTCCTCTTCTTTTCCACCTCCCAGTCTCCTCCGACCCCTCCCTCTTCTTTTCCACCTCTGTCTTCCTTCTCCTCCGTGCCCCTTCTCCTGTCTCTACTTTTCTTTTCCTCCTCCTCCTCCTCCTCCAGTCCAGTTTCACTCCACGGAATTTGCACACCGGCAGCTCAGTGGGTGGCGGGAAAAAGTTGGCGAAGAAAAAAAAAGTTTGAGAAGAAATTGCTGATAGAAAAATAAACTTGCTGGAGGGAAAAAAAATTGCAGGAGGGAAAAAATAATAATTGATGGTTTAAATCTGTGCTGGTGTTGGAAAGTGTGTGATGCGGGGATGGTAGAGAAGGTGAGTTGAAAGGTCACGGTGGGAAGATGTGCCTTGTGTCTTGTGGGTAATATAAGACGATTTTATTTACCTTAGGAGAGAGCCCCGAGTTGAAGTGGGTAGAAATAGTGGCTGTTTGTGTATGTTTTGATGATAAAGAGATGTTGGTAGTGATAGGAAGAGAGGAGGATGGATGTTGGTAGTGATGGGAAGAGAGGAGGATGGATGTTGGTAGTGAGGAGGATGGATGTTGGTAGTGATAGAACCAGAGATGGGTGGATGTTGGTAGTGATAGAACCAGAGATGGGTGGATGTTGGTAGTGATAGAACCAGAGATGGATGGATGTTGGTAGTGATAGAACCAGAGATGGATGGATGTTGGTAGTGATAGAACCAGAGATGGGTGGATGTTGGTAGTGATAGAACCAGAGTTGGGTGGATGTTGGTAGTGATAGAACCAGAGTTGGGTGGATGTTGGTAGTGATAGAACCAGAAATGGGTGGATGTTGGTAGTGATAGAACCAGAGTTGGGTGGATGTTGGTAGTGATAGAACCAGAGATGGGTGTATGTTGGTAGTGATAGAACCAGAGATGGGTGGATGTTGGTAGTGATAGAACCAGAGATGGGTGGATGTTGGTAGTGATAGAACCAGAGATGGGTGGATGTTGGTAGTGATAGAACCAGAGATGGGTGGATGTTGCTAATGATAGAACCAGAGATGGGTGGATGTTGCTAATGATAGAACCAATGAAAGAGATGTTGATTTTGACAGAACCAGAGACGGAAAGGTGCTGAAGTAGTAGTGCCAGAGATGTATTTTGGTTGAGCTAAAATAATAAAGTTTGTAGTTGTGAAAAAAAATAAAAAGTTTCACGGAAACATAAGAAACTGGTTTACGATGATGATGGTGGTGATGATGATGATGATGATAATTTTTTAAAATGTATATTATTGTTGTTATTATTGGTAAGGATAGGGCGCAAGAGTACAGAAAGATTTTGGTCATATTGCTATGAACATCTGTAACTTGGGAGACAAAAGCAATAATCTTGACTGAAAAAAAAAAAAAAAAATGTGTTAGAATGTTGTCGATCCCATAAAATTTATATTTGTGTGTAGTGCTGTTGCAGGGAAGTTATTGACGTACCAACCAAAAAAAAAAAAAAATCTTGACAAGTTGATAACAGGAATGTTGGCAACAAATGAAGTGTGAGAAACTGAGTTTGATGATGACAGTGAAGAACGCAGCATATAATTTCAGTAGCAGTTTTGCTGGTAAAGAAAGGACGTATCAGTGAAAGTAATGTTAATATTGGTAGCGCAAGTGAAAAATTCAGCTATGATGACTGATGAAAAATATGTTAGCAGTGCAAAATCCAGTAAAGGAGGTAGCCGTGAGAGGAATGTTGGGGGTGTTGACAGCAGTAGCAATAATGTTGGCAGGAGAATTAAACACTTTGATAGTATTCATTAATGTGGTTCCTTTGTGTCCATTTGCGGATGAGGTGAGGGGTATATTTAGTTCCCGATATTGTTTATTGTGATGTAATGACTGAAGGACATCATGCTTTCGTGTTCTTGTGGCCTTCAGCAGTTTTTTTTTTTTTTTCCAACTCTATCCTTGGACTTTTTTTATTACACCTTAAAGGGATTTTTAGGAACTCGCGTTTTTTTTTTTTTTTTCGTCTTATCTCTTCCAGTTCGTTTACCGTTTTTATGTATTTACTTGTTTATTTTTTTTTTCATGCTACTGCCAGCCGTTTTCAATATTTTAGGGGAGACTCTGTACGTAGGAGTCAACCCCTTCACCACGAGGGGCCTAAGCTGAATAAAATCATTTGGAGTAAGCAAAGGTACAATCAAAAATACATCATCTTGCCGGTGGGGCGTACCTGCCTTGACCTATAACACTTGGCCAAATTAGAGAGAGAGAGAGAGAGAGAGAGAGAGGGAGAAACATAAAACAGAGCAGATAGTGACAACGTCTTGACCCATAGTACCCAGCATATCCAAGAAAGGCATCTCAAGATTGTTAGAGAGAGAGAGAGAGAGAGAGAGAGCCGTCCAAGCTTCGTTTAATTTTTGTGAGCCAGACCTTCTATGGAATTGGGTAAATAATGTATAATAATGTATAATGCATGTGGTGGGGTTTGAGTATGTGTTCTCCCTAATTGATAATTATTCCCGGTTAGAGAAAGGGAAAACTGGTTGTGTAAAGTAATTCCTTTCTTGTGTTTCCTTTATTATTATTATTTATTATTATTATTATTATTATTATTATTATATATTGAGGCGTCTGGCAATAGATAGATAGATAGATTATTATTCCTACTCCTACTACTACTATTACTACTACTATAGGTTCCAGTAATTTCCAAGACTTTCCATTGACCCCTTCACTACGGTGACGTCTTATATTTTACCCTCGTTTTCTCCAGATGATTTTAGTCTGATTAGGAGAGCAGCAGGTAGAGAATGAATGACTGAAGCCTGCAATTAACTTGTTTAGAAAAGTTGGTGAATATGAGAAATGTATATAGGAGGAGATGAACTAATGTTTTGTGACCTATAAAATTATAACAAAAGTTGGTGAATATGAGAAATGTATATAGGAGGAGATGAACTAATGTTTTGTGACCTATAAAGTTAATCTACCAGTTCTCCTCAAATAACTAGTTGGAACACACACACACACACACACACACACACACACACACACACACACACACACACACACAACCTGTGACATATAAAGAGGATTCGCTGTATTGACTCCTGCATCTGAGGAGTGAGTGAATGAAAGGTGACTCATGCACGATTGGCGCTGTGGTTTTGTGAATTGAAGTTTATCACATTTTTGCTTGGCACTGTGATGATAGTTCTCGGATATTGGATGGAGGTGTGACTCGTTTTTGTTATATACTGTGATGATAGTTTTCTTATGATCGAATGGTCGTGTGATCGGCCTTCTCTGAGCACTAAAAAAAAAAAAAAAAAAAAAAAAAAAAAAAATGGTGACAATTGATGTATTTGTATCATCATTTCACATGTTTCTTGATCTTGCATACCCCAGATACGATGATGATGATGATGATTGTAAGATGTTTTTACTTTCTAATCGATATAGATGCAATATTTTGAGTCTTTTCATTGCAAAAAACACCCCTTTGCTTTACAACTTTTTGTGATGAATGACCAAACATCCTTCACATGAAAGAAGTTTTTTTTTTTTTTTTTTTTTTTTTTTTTTTTTTTACCAGCCAAGCTCAAATAATATATTTTGCAGCTTGCTTCACATTCCTCGGCGGTAGAGTAAAGCATTGCAACAACTCTGCATCCTTTCTTTGGTATTTTCTCATGACTAACATCATATTCTTGTGTTAATCTCAGGGTATAACTTACCATTCAAGATGGAGGAATGACAGTTTTAGGTCAAGTTAGAGTGAGCGGTGTAATGATATCAAGAATGAATGTTAGACTGCTTATTTGTTATCCAATTGGCAGTCTTAATTAAGCATTCTTAATACAGAAATCATCGCGTTTATCACATTAATTAATATGTTTTCCATGTTTAATACGTAATTATGATTCTCAATATTATTATACGAACTTCAGCTTTCTACCCGTAATTATTGGCCCTGGTGATTATGATGTTAATTGTATATTCATTTGCTTGTCATGTATTTAGTTACCATTATACAGTCTATTTCTCTCTTATGTACTTACTCAATTATCTGCCTGTATTTCATTTATTTATCTGCCACTTTACCTTATCTCTATTTTGTCTGTTATTTACTTATTATCTGTTTGCTTATCATGTATGCATTACTTATTTGGTTTACGTTTTACAGTCTCTTTTTTACGTATTCGGTTATCCGTTTATTATTGTTAGTCTTTTGCCCCTACCTGCCTACCTTCCTAGTTGTCTACCCACCTTCCTTCTTATCTACCCACCACCCATTTTATCAACGTACCTACCTACCTAAACACACCTTTCATCGCATCCCTTCACCTTGCACTTAAATTAGCCCACTACCTGCCTGACTGCCTTCTTCTTTGTCTACCTGCCTACGCATTGCTTGCCGTATGAAAGTTCCTTGTGCCCTGGGGAGACTGCGTGCTTGCTCTCTCTCACTCCTGGATATCTTTTTTCTTGTTTTTGCTCTCTCTCTCTCTCTCTCTCTCTCTCTCTCTCTCTCTCTCTCTCTCATTATATATTCATCTTGTCAGACTCCTAAGCGTTAGCCTCTTTGTCATTCTTTTCCTTCTACTTCTATTTTTTTCCTTCGTTTATCTCCCATTCTGTTTTTCCCTGATTCCTTTTTATTAGTCTGTTTACTTCTATAAGAGAGGGGGGGGGTGAGTTGGGAGCAGGGTAGTGAAATGGCGGGGACAGGGCGACGTGGAGGTGATTTGTTTGTGGCCACCCCGTACGGGATTGAGGCGTCTGGCAATAGATAGATAGATAGACTTCCCTCTACCTTGCTTCCATCTTTCCATTTCAGCCTCTAATCTTTCTTTTCCATTCGTCACTTTCTATTATTCTTTTTTTTTTTCTTTCTCTTTTTTCATGTACTCCTTCTCTCATTCTACTTCCCTACCCCTTCTCCCGTCTTGCCAGTTCTACTTTTCTTTTTATATTTATTTCCTCTTTTTGTTCCCCCCCCCATTTTTTCCAACTCCCCTTTGTCCTGTTTCTCATCATGTAGCCTGTCCCTCCCTTCCCTCCCCCCCCCCCTCTTTTTTACGCCTTTTCCGTCCCTCTTCACATTTCTCCTCCCTTTCCCCTCTCCCTGTGTCCTTTCCCCTCTCCCTGTGTCCTTTCCCCTTCTGTAGTTACGATTGTCAATATTCCTTTCGTTATCTCCCTCCTTTCACCCCTTTACTT
>NC_137043.1:35050381-35062881 GCF_032717465.1 Coenobita brevimanus
TTCCCCTCGTGTCCCTTTCCACTCTTTCCTTTCTTTACCTCTCCTTTCGCCTCCTCTCACTCCCTTTCCACCCATTCATCCAATCGTTCTCCTCTCTCCTTTCCTTTCTTCTTCTCTTCCCCTTGCTTCAATCATCTACCCTTTCTCTTCCTCCTCTTCCCCTGCGTCCCATCATTTCTATCCCCTTCCTCGCTTCTGTCTCCCTTTACTCATCTATCTCCTCCTTCGTCTCCTGCTCCCCTTTTCCTCCCTCTCCCCTACTGTCCTCCTCTCCAACCCCACTCCATCATATTTTCCTTCCTGCCCCTTTCCCTTCCTCCTTTCATCTCGCTGTGTGTCATGTCTCCCTTCCTTGTGTACCCTTCCCCGCCTTTGCATGTAATTTTCCTTATATATGCGTCGTCTGCATAGTAGTCTCTCTCTCTCTCTCTCTCTCTCTCTCTCTCTCTCTCTCTCATAATCATTATCATCGAATAACTAGAAGAGAATTGCTATCTTTGGACGGCCTGGGGTGATTGTGATTGTTTTCCTTGTTGTTGTTTATGATGCTCGTATTGTAGTTGTTTATGTTCTTCATGTTCATTTTCTTGGTGTCTTAATTTTTTATTTTATTTTTTTGTCTGTGTTAACGCGTACTATGCAAAATAAATCACAAAATGCTTCGATGCCTGTTATCCAAAAAAGGAGGAGGAGGAGCTAATATCCACGCTGCCCATAGCTACAAGTGAGAAGCAAAAAAATATCTTGCCCCCCCACCCCCAAAGTAGAAAAGAAGGTTATGCTGGAGAAGCTGAAGACAGAAAGAGTCATTAGCTGTGTTCTTTTTCTACAAGCTTTTTAATTTTTCTCTGTTATTATGCTGTTTTGCAGTTGATTTTGTGTGTGACTTTTATTTCCTTGCCATTGTCCACACTCGCTCATCATATTTAGCATATTTACATTTTCATTTTTCATTTTTGTGTTCATTCTTGCTATTGTCACATGATTCTGTTCACTTTAAGAGCCTTTTGTAGAGGAGGGGCTTGTGGAGTATATTTTTAACTTCCTTGCTCTTTAATGTGTCTCCAAAGCGGCATAGAATCGTTAGAAAGGTTGGCGAGTAGAAAATACATAACCTCATCGTGGTCAATGCCCCGTATTCTCGTCGGGTGTGGACGCTCCCTAATATCTCTTCCTTACCGATTTATTCTTGGAAACGGCTGGTTAATATCGTTTCGTGCGTTATTTATGCAGAGGATGGTGATTTAGAATGAATTAAGCGACGCAGACATGGACGGCAAGGTGTAATAAGCAAAGTATATCGCATAGGAACGCGTAAAGACGGGCCAAGGTGTGAAGTATGAAACAAGTATTGCAAAAAAAAAAAAAATACTGTCAAAGAGAAGGCTATAATTTCCACCTTTTCCCAGACATAACTATAATTATTGTAAAAGTTTAGTCTGGGTTAGTTTTTGGAGGGGAAGCCGTAAAGAACTTGCCAAAAGTCTAGATAGAAAAAATATAAAGAATAACTGGTTGACAAAATAGATGGTACTTTTTTCTTGTTTTCTTTCTTTTCTTTTCTTTTTTTTTTCTGTTTTGCGTGTGTGGGTTTACATTTTGCTTGGTTGAGATGTGAGGGGAGGTTGAGTGGCTGGGAAAGAAGAGTGAGGGGAATATAAAGGAGGGGAGTGGAAAGGAGTGGGGGACAGAAAGGGAATGAGAGAGAGAGAGAGAGAGAGAGAGGTGGGGGGGATGAGGGGACAAAGAGAAGAGGTCAAGTATACAAAGAGAAGAGGTCAAGAACACGAAGAGCAATATGAAAGTTAAAAAAAAATAAAGGAAAAAGAGAGAAGGTCGTGATAGACAAGGAGAGGAACAAATAGAAAATGCACGAGGCAAGTGAGGGAGAGAAGGTCAAGAGGAGGGATGGAGGAAAGGATGAGAGAGAGAGAGAGAGAGAGAGAGAGAGAGAGAGAGAGAGAGATTGATTTAGGAGGCTGAGGGGGGAGGGAGGAAGGTAAAGAGGAGGGGTGGAGGAAAGGATGAGAGAGAGAGAGAGAGAGATTTAGGAGGTTGAGGGAGGAGGGAGGAAGGTCAAGAGGGAGGGCTGAAAGAAAGGTCAAGGAAGGAGGAAATGAAAGTTGCCTCTTGGTTTGTTTACATGCATGATGGCGGGAAGGTTTGGCTTTTTTTTTTTTTTTTTTTTTTTTTTTTTTTTTTTCCCTCAGTCATTATTTTTTTTTTTCCCCCCGTGTTTACATTTTTCTTGAGTCTCCCCTTTTTTAGTCGGTTCATTTTTTTTTTCTCTCTCTTTTTTTTCCTGTTGAGAAAGATATATGAGTGCATTGCGTACTGAGTTTTTTTTTTACTGTTTTAATTCGTGTTTCAGTCGAGATCTGTTCCTTGTAATGGGGTAATGCAGTTGATAATTTGCCTTCAACATTTTTATATATTTTTATTAACCCATATTTTCAGTAAACCTTTTCGACGTCTTTTTCATATAAATATTATCCAGACGATTTTATTTAACTTGAGACTTTTCCAATGAGAGGGTTTAAAAGTAGCCCTCTAACCTTTTCAGAACGAGGGTCTGAATATCATTAGAATTTAATGTATATAACAGAATCATCATCGTGCTGAGAGGTGTCACTTTTTATTTTGGTAATTTTCATCAGTTTCTAGTTTTTTTTTTTTCTAGCTTAGTATTATTTATATGGATCATAGTACCACAAAAAGCAATGAAAGTCCACCCAGGAAGTCTGTCTATCTATCAATCTATAGCCCGACGCCCTAATCCAGCAGAGGGTGGCCACAGGCAAAACGCCGCCAAGTCGCTATCACCTACCATCTGACTGCCCTTCCCCCAACTCACTCCCCCCTCCCAGGAAGTGACTTCATTTATCTTATACTTACGCAGTCAAGTTTTATTTACCAGTTCGTCTAACCCTTTCACTGCTGCCAATGCGTAGTAATATAGCCCCACTTTTAAGCGGAACAGCAATAAACCTGACACATTATTCTGAAGGAAAAAAAAAAAAAAATACTGGATTCCTGAGATCGCAACCTGGGATTTGGAAAGTCATCGTTCACCACCTGGCTGTTTATCGTAAAAAAGTGAATCTCTCTCTCTCTCTCTCTCTCTCTCTCTCTCTCTCTCCCTCTAGCACAAAACACCAAGGCCCGTTTCTCATCGGTTAAGAAAAACTCCGTAGCACATTTTCCTAAGCGATTTATTTTGCTTACTATACCTTGCTGCCCTCTTCTGTGTTATATAAATCCATGAAACATCGCCATACTCTCCATACATAACGTGCAAAAGGAAGTTAACCAGCCATATGCAAAATAAATCGCTAAGGAAGAAGTGCTAGGGAGCTTCCTTACCCAACGAGAATATTGGCCTGAGTCACCTTTCTCGTGTGCTATTATTTAAGTTTTATTTCTTCTTATGCTCAAATTCTCGATGGTGTATAAGGCTCCGTATCACCTTTTCCTAAGTGATTTATTTTGCGTATTACACGTGAACACTCTTGCATGTTCTTGGTATCATATAACTATCGACATAGAGTGCATCGGTAACACCCAAAAGGAAATTCAGGTGAATTTTGTAGAGTAAATCGCAAAGAAAGAGGTGTTACGAAATGTTCAAGCCACAGCGGATACAGAAAATAAAATGAGGCCAATAGTCGGCGGAGGTAGTAAGAAAAAAAAAAAATCTTTAGTATAGTCTTATTAGTTTATTCTCGTTACTCCCATACGATATTCCAAGCGCTTTTGTTTTTCTGATTTTCTGTTTTTGGACCCTGCTCATCCCATTGAAATATTTGGGAAGGGTGATTAAGGTGATTGAGTTTTCATTTACCCTTGGATTAAAAAAAAAAGTCACGAATCTAAAAACAATTAATATTTTGTTAAACCGTTTTAATTTTTTTTTTTGGGGGGGATTTTCAGTTTTTATATGTCCATTGATTTAGATACCAAGACGGATGAAGTAAAATAATGGCTTGTAGATCACACGAGTAAAACAGATTATTATAATTATCTGAGCCGGATGAAGGAAATTTCCCCATGATTTTGGATTGATATACGTCTGTTGTTAACCCCATGTGTATTATGACTTCTGTTTTATTGTGCTACTTCCAGACAGTTTAATGAGGCTGTGGGGTAGACCTGTATGTTATTAAGGGGTGAGAAACAAGCCCATTAACTCCATAATGAGAGGTCCTTAGTTATCCTAGTTTTCATATAACTTTCACGCTGATGGGAAAATAGAAAAAGTGACGTTAGTTGGTATCGGATTCCAGAGTTGGTCCGAGTATGAGAGGGTTAATAAGGATAAATAAAATAGTCCTGTTTTATTAAGTATTTGTTTTGGAAGCCAATATCGTACACTGGTCATAATGAAAGTCGTGAACTGAATTAATAGTCATCGGCCACAATCAGACTAGTTAATTATAAACAGACGAAGGTACTGGGAAGCGCTTGCATAACTGTTGTCACACACACACACACACACACACACACACACACACACACACACACACACACACACACACACACACACACACACACACACACACACACACACACACACACACACACACGGAATAAAAACTTGTAAGAGGTCACGGTGTGGGGTCAAAGTCAGTGTTGGGAGTGCCGGTTTATCGAGTTAGTGATGGGCGTACAAGTGCTTCCGGCACGGAAGCCCCCCTACCCCCACCCCCCTGCCCCCATCCCCACCCCCTACCCCCCACCCCGGTACCCCCATACCCCCCTGCAGTAATAATCCACAAACGTTTACGATAACTCATCAAGCCAACGATAATCCTTAAGAATGCTTGGTAACTCGGGACGACGATGACTCACGATTGCCCACGATAGCTCTCAAATAACAGTACGTATTCTTTTGCGCCCATGTCCTTGGAAACTCTCAAGCGTGTATAGTCTTAATAGGATGACTCACAAGAACGAGTTAAGATTTACAGGATTGACTTTTATGTGTGTGTGTGTGTGTGTGTGTGTGTGTGTGTGTGTGTGTGTGTGTGTGTGTGTTTGTGTTTATATTGAAAAGGGAATTTGTAATGGCGATGCCGTTTACCCTTTTATTTGGGGGGGGGTAGTAGGGTTAGGATGTTTTAATGGTTGTGGTCATAATCATAATGATTTATTATTATTATTATTATTATTATTATTAATACTTTTGTATTTGAGGGAGGTTTTGGGGTTAGTATAATGATTAATGATGATGGTCATGATGATGATGATAATCGCAGTGATGGTGATACTAAACCATCCAGCATTAGGCACTATGAAAAGTATTTATTTATCAGAAATCCTTACAAAAATATAATACAAATCTGGTTAGCAGCACAAAGACCAACAAAGACCAGTTTCACATTGACCTTTACCAAATGTAGGGACCGCAGGCTACTAGACCGTAATCCAGAGCTAAGGTGACCGGTTAAAGCCCCAGGTGATGTTAATTAAAAAAAACTTCAGGTGTCTTGAACCGATGCGAACCGTACCCTTCCGCCTCAGGTAACATATTGGCTACTGGAATTACCTGTAAGAAGTGTGTGTGTGTGTGTGTGTGTGTGTGTGTGTGTGTGTGTGTCATTCTCTCTCTCTCTCACTCTCTCTCTCTCTCTCTCTCTCTCTCTCTCACACACACACACACACACACACACACACACACACACACACACACACACACACACACACACACACACACACACACGACAGAATTCGTATGGAAGGTGATCTGTCATATAACTTTTCAAAACTTTTTTCCCATACATTTCACTTTCTGATCGTTAAACCAGAACAGGATTTTTTATGTATTTTTTTTTTTTATTTGCTGTGGATTCTGGGCCACATTTCGGCCATGCAATCCAGTTCTCTGTGTTATTGTGGTTGTTAAAGTGAATGGTTAAGACTTCTTTTTTTTTTTAAGGAGTTAGTCGTCTTGTTTTGTGAAATTAACGGTGTTTTTTTAGTTTGTGTGTGTGTGTATGTGTGTGTGTGTGTGTGTGTGTGTTCTTGAATGGCCATTCTTGCATTGTTTTACTTTTATGTATCCACCTTTTGCCACAACCTTAATTGATTCCTAAGTTCCGGCTGTTCACTTATGAGTCCTGGATCTTCGTATATTACTGTTTCATCAATAATACCCACCATCTAAGGTAAATACATACCTGGGTTGACTCATTCAGGTCATATACTAGTATTTGCAGGGTTGTTTTTGCGTCACTTCGGTGGATATTGTGGAAGCTATACTCCTTTCACCTTATCTTGGCCCAGATTTTTTTTTTTCTTTTGGAGCTTACTTCACGTAGCTGAGTGGCAGAACAATAAGAGAATCCTGTGGCTTTATATCTTTATCTTTTCCACAGCACTTCTTCGTACCTAACAGCATATCTGTGGTGTTAATCCCGTGCTCTTACTCTGCATTTAATATGGCAAGGCTGCAATTTTAGGCCAAGTTAGAAGAAAAGGGGTCTCGTAAACAGAAGCGCTTTTGTAACGATAACAGCGTCCGATTGGCCGAATAATAGACATACCAAATTACACTGTTATCTTTCTTATCTCCAGCCATTGTCTTCGAATCTGTGACGATACATACTGCTCCCTATTATCTCAGGCCTGATACTAATGGGCAGGATTTTTCTTATGCTTTATTCTTGCCATCTCCAGACGATTTTACTCAGCACTGGAGAAGGTTTCGAACTGGAGGGGTTAGCTATAGCCTTCATTAACCCTTTCGCTACAAGAGGTCTTCCCTTAACTGAACAAAATCGTCTGAAGGTTGCAAGAATAACCATCTCTCCACAAGTCGTATTGAAAGGGTTAAGAATATGTAAGAATATAATCTTAGTGTTTTTGTCATATTGCTCCACTTACTTTGTTATTGCTTGCTTATATCTATTAATTGTTTACCTGTTTATCTATTACCAGTTTATAATTTCGACACCTTTATTGTTCTGTTTAGTGTTGTTTTCCCATTGTTAATTTGTATCTCGTCATTGTTTACCTTTTTACATATGACCAAGCAGCATACACCGAATTGCTCTCACTCTCATTAATGATTTGCAGGATTGTTTTATGCTCTTTCACTTCCTCTTCTCCCGCTAGGCTTGGTTACACACAAATTTCGTAACTAAAATTGGTACGTGCTGGAGAGTGTGCAGGAAATAATGTGGTTTTTAGCTTTTATATTCACATCCATAACTGGGTCACTAATATGCCGTCACACACTCTCCCCGCCCCCCCCTTCCCTCTCTCTCTCTCTCTCTCTCTCTCTCTCTCTCTCTCTCTCTCTCTCTCTCTCTCTCTCTCTCTGTGGAATATCTTGGAATAGTTACAGTACACATTTTCTATTTGCGGTAGATTACGGTACATAAAATTCCAAAATACAGCTATACTCAGTTCACTTTAGCTGGGCATAAAGCTGACTTCTCTCCTTGAATGTTGGGATGTAACAAGAGATCAACACTAGAATATGGTGCTTGTCACGAAAAAGTGCTGTCGAAATGATGTTGACCCGTCTTTTTTATTTTCTCTCTCTCTCTGAGCTACGGTAAATAAGCTGGAAAAGGACGTGTATAACTTCCTATACTCTTTTCACTCTAATTTGGTAGTGAGAGAGAGAGAGAGAGAGAAATTCCCCAGATAATGGTAGAGTGAGTGCTATTGCCATTATGCAACAAGGAACAAGTTAGGTTGGACAGGGTGGGGTAGTAGCCAGACCCAATAGCACTGACGGATTCTTGAAAGTGAAAGTGGTGATAGTCGGCAACCCCGTGAAAGTGACATTTGGTCAGGTGGGGTTGGGTTAAGTTGGGTTGAAGTAGGTTGGATTTTGCTAGGGCATGTTAGGTTGGGTTAGGTTAGCTTGGCTTAGGATAGGATAATTATGTTAGATTGGGTTTTCAAGGTTAGGTGGCTTTGGTTAGATTAGGTTGGGTTGGGTTGGGATTAATTAGGTTAGGTGAAGATACGTTGGTTTGGGTTGGGTTTGGTTGGATTGCTTTAAGTTTGGTTTGGTTAGTTGGACTTGGGTTGCTAGATTATTTTAGGTGAGATTAGCTAGGATGGGCATAGGGACGAAATACCCAACTCTCGCCAGACTATTGAAAGTAAAAGTAGCGGTGGGCGGCATCCCCTGTACCGAAAGTGACATTTAGCCAAACACCCCGGCACGGCAAAACAACGCAGCCACCCACCACCGTATTTTATTAACCCTGTGACGTAGTGATTGATTTGTATTGTGTGTTTGTGTGGGTGTGGGTGTGGGTGTGTGTGTGTGATGTGCCTCAAGGAGGAATTAAATGCTGAAAGCGTGCAAAAATTGGCCCCTACCAGTGTCACACAAGATAGAGCTAAAATAAGCCTCGTTCATTTCGCGGTGCGTTGGACACATTGCACTTAAATTACTAGTTACCTGAGGCTGGGGAATGAGAGGAGGGATGAAGACTAGTTTTTAGTGCGAACCAGTTGTGTATAGCTACACTTTCTCTCTTATCTTCCTTCTTCCTTTCCTCTTACCCCAGTCTCCCTTCTTCCTGTATCCTTTCTCTTCCTCCTCCCGTCCAATCTCTCTTCCTGTTCCTCCTCTTTGCTTACTTCTCTTCCTCCCCCTTCTTTCTCTCTTTTATCTTTACCCCTTTGTCATCCCTTCATATCACGATCTCCTCCTATGATCTTGTCCGTTTCTTTTCTTCTCATCTTACCTCATTTCCCTCCTCACTTATATATTTTCTTATTTCCCATCTTTCACCCTTCTCCACCCAAGTCCCCCTATCCTTTTTTCTTACTCTTCTTTCACGTTCTTCCTCCTGCCTCTTTTACACGTGTTCCACGCTTCTCATCCATGTCTTCTTACCTCCTTTTATTTCTGTCTTCCCTCTTCCTCTCTTCATATTCAAGTTGCCCTTCTTCATATCATCCTACACCTATTACCCTTCCTCTGTTCATAACCCTGTCTCCCTTCCTTTTCTCATCTTATCTCCCGTCTTCTTTTCTTACCGTTGTTTCTCTTCTTCCATTTCTCTTTCTTTATCCACATTCTCTTCTCACCACCCTGTCTTCCCTCCTCATATTCTTCCCACCACCAGGTAACATTATTCAGCCAAGGAGGAGATCGCTGGTGTATACTCTTTTTACTCTCAGTGATGGTAGGGGGTGTCGACCATTATCCACTCACTTTATGTAGTGGTGCCAACTTCTTCCTTCACGTTTATTATTTTTTCCTCTGTGTCTGCCCTCCTGTCTTCCATTTCTCCCATCCTTCCCGTCATTTTCTTTTACCCCACATACTCTGACAAGCTTAATCGTTTCGTGCAACCCAGGAAACCATTTATAACTCTGGGTGGCAACCACGTAACTAAATAGCAGGGTGCCCTGTCAAATGGATGCTGGGACGCAAATGCGGCGTCCATCCAGGATCCAAAATTCCACACTTCTCTGCACCTCGCTGTGGCGAGGCGCTGTCCACCGCAAGGGACCATCGGTTCAATGCACAGAATGGCCCTGCAGGGGCGATTACTAATCTACAGTTCATGGGTCCGCTTGGCCAGACAGACAAGGGTTACTGAACAACAATTCAGATATTACCATCTTATCTTGAATGCTGAGTTGTATCGATAGTTTATCACTAGACCATGTTGCTGTCACGAAGAAATCGTGTGGAAAGGTCTTTTGTCGTAGTATTACTTTTTTTTTTTTTTTTTAAATAGCTACGTGCAATGAGCTATGAAAGGTCTGAAATTAGGGTGAGGTTAAGGTGAAAGAACAATGGTCAGGGGTTCTGTATGACATTGACGGTCAAGGTTGTGTGGAGAAATGATGGGGTAGTTAAGTTACAGAGGTCTGGGCAATTTAGTGGACTTCTAATTGGTCGAAAAACTGTTAACCTAGTTTTGTTGGAAAGGAGTAATAAAAATAATTATTGATGGCCCTGGCAGGACTGACTCAGTGACCCAGAGAGAGAGAGAGAGAGAGAGAGAGAGGTCCTTCACAGTTTCTGTCTCTGAATGTATGAAGTAATGTGTGTGTGTTCACCATTACGTCGTCGAAACATGGAAGTCTGCCCATGAAATGTTTGTAATGCCCATAAACAGTTCAGTACTAGTAGTAGTGAGTACCCGAGGTCTTGGTATGTCCCCCAAATTATCATTATTATTATTATTATTTTTTATTATTCATTTATTTTTGTTGTATTACGTGAAGATAGATATAAATAGACAGGTAGACAGATTGGTAGGTAGGTAAGCAGACAGGCGGATGGATGGAGAAGATTAATACATCCCTTTAGTTTGGGGTCTGTGGTGTTTGGTGTTGATGGCACTGTGTTTGGTGGCAGTGGGTCAGTACAGAGCCCTACAGGTGAAGGTGCAGCGTTTGTACCCCAGGTTTACTTGTACCCTCACGTCAGTACCGGGGTTTTGTTTTATCACTGTCTTGCACGGTACCTCCCCCCCTCCTCCTTTCCATGCTACCTTGTGTTTATCATGCTTTTACCTGCTAATGTTTCATCCTTTTTTTGTCTTAGCATGATATCGGTATTTTGTAAGGACGAAAGTGCATGTAAAGTTCGTTTGTTTATTTCTATCGTGGCAGTCAGGGTATTTATGAATTATGTGTTTCTAGAATGAGATCCATCCATCTATCCGTCCATCCATAAATACATACATACATACGCATCCATACACACTTGGCAGGTAGTGAAGAAACGAAAAACCTGGTATACAATAGGTGAAATGGTTCACCATGTAAGTTAGCATCACAAGAAGTAATCATTAAATAGTAAAAATTTTGAGCATAAGATGTCCACATCGTTTAAGAACTAGCGCCTGTGACTTAACGTGGCATGGGTTCAAGTCGGCAATGAAAACTGCGTGTAAGGAAAGGTCAGGCGGGGGTCAGGGTCAGAGGAAAGGTCACGGAGGGTCAGGCAAGGTCACGTGACGGGGAAAGCCGATTTTTGAACCCTTCACTGCCTTTCCCAACGCCAGCCATCTTAAAACACCACAGCCTCACTCATAACCACGTATGCTTGTCGGGTTCGGATGCTGAATGGCTTAAAGCTATGTAGGTCAGACATGAAGGGCACAGCGAGCTATTCCAAACGAGGCATTGGACCTGAAGGACATGACAGTGTTTAGGGTACGGACATCAGGGAACGTATTCTCGTGAGGTTAACTTACTTTCTACTACCTTGACGTCGTATTCTTGTCGGCTAAGAGACTCCCAAGCGCCACTTCCTTACTGTAGTGCATTTACTCAAACCCGAGGCACTGGAGAGAGACGCCTTCACGTGGTGACACTGATATAACCTGATGGCTCTGCTGCCTGGTTATACAAACATTCCTCATTTTCCTCCCTTTCCCCCGAAAGGAAGGTGGTGGACTTCGGTCTGCAGTCCACCGGGTTTACAGTCATATGAGCTTGGGGTTGCAACTACTGCTGCTGCCGCTGCTACTGCTGCCACCCGCCGCCGGAGCCACTGACTGACACGTATCCCTAACTTCTTATTCAGTTGATGTTCAAGTGTACTTAGATTGGAGGATCGATTTGTCCAATAACCAAGGACACTTTTTCTGCCTGATAACTAAGGTTCATTGAATTTCATGTACAGTAATCAAAACTTAATATTGAACGTGCAATTCGACAAATATATTAAAGAACACACACACACACACACACACACACACACACACACACACACACACACACACACTCTCTCTCTCTCTCTCTCTCTCTCTGTCTGTCTGTCTCATATCTCCCCTTCCCTCCTTCTCTTCTTATCTCTCTGTCTCTTTCCTTCCCTCCTCCTCTCAACCTTTATGATAGTGACTACATTTCCATGCAGATTTAATGCGCGGCGAGATGGTAGTGTTGAGAGCTGTATGGGTGTTTGAGAGGCAAAGAAGGGGTGGAGAAGAATGGAGAAAGAGTGGAGAGGAGAGAGGGTGGAGAAGAGGGGTTGGAGAGAAGAGGTGAAGAGTGAGGGAGAAAGATAAGGATTGGTGGAAATGGATGGAATTCGGATGAGATATGGATTGATGGAGAATGTGGGGGAGAAGGGGTGGAGAATAAAGTTGGAGAAAGGTGAAGAAAAGTAGGGAAATCAGAAGCAAGGTATGGAATGGAGAGCAGGTTGTATGAGAATTAGATAGGGTGTGTGGAGAGTGTGGAGTGGGAGGTGTAGAATGGAGATGCAGAAATGTGAGAGATTTAAAGGAGAATAGAAAAGTAAGGTAGGAAGTGGAGATTGGGTCGTATAGGAATTTGTTATGGTATGTGGAGGGTGTGGAGTGGGATAGGGGTGTGGAGGGGTATGTAGAGTGGAAGCGTGATTTAGAATGGTAATGAAGGGGAAGAGGTTTGTGTGTGAGGTAATGGTGTGTGAAGGGGTGTGTTGTGCAGGGGGAGATGTGTAACGAATGGTATGTATGAGAGGTTGTGTGTGTGGGAGACGGCATAAGGGTGAGATAAAACGAAACAGGGGTGTGAAGGTG
>NC_137043.1:35067881-35235381 GCF_032717465.1 Coenobita brevimanus
CAGTATAGGTAGGTACGTCGAGAGATAAATGTATAGGCAAGTAGATGGATGGATATATAAGTAGACAGACAGACAGATAGATAGATAGGTAGATAGATAGATAGATAAGGACAGACAGACAAACAGATAAAGACAAACAGACAGATAAAGAGATACAGATAAGAAGAGAAACACTAAAAATATCTGCAAATGCACCAGAGTTAGGTAGACTGGCCTTGAGGTAGGTTGGCACTAAGAAGGAAAGGGGGGGGTGTTGGCACTAATGAAAGTGGGTGTTGGCGCTTAGGGAGGTTAGTATACAGGTAGGTTGGCACACAGGTGTTCTCTGGCACCTAAATCTGTTGACATTTTGGGACACTTAATTGTGAGGAAGTCGATATGGGTTTGTGGTAGCATGTTTAGGGATGTGATGTGATACTAAGCATTTTTCTGTGTGTGTGTGTGTGAGAGAGAGAGAGAGGGAGAGAGAGACTCAGACTGAAAGACCGAAAGGCAATAGGAAAGAAGTAGGAAGTAGGGGTTGAGAGAAAGAGAGAGTTAAGAAGATGACTTGCGGAAAAGAACAAGAGCCTTTTTGTGGACCCTTTGAAAAACTAACACAACTCTGCGGTCGTAAATTGCCTGAAATGAATGACACTTATAAGGGGAACAAAAATAATATGACTTTCTTGGATCTCTCAGCGGCAGTAACTTGTTCATCACGACTGTCTAATTTTTGCTTCATCTTGTTGCCGTCAGACGATTTTATTCAGCTTAGGAAAATCTTCTTGAACTGGAGGGGTTAGATATAGCCTTAATTTACCCCTAAAAATACGAGACATCTTTAATATGTTAAATGCAATCGCCAGGTAGTAGCAAGAATAAATTGTAAAGTACGTTATCGCGGGGTGTTCAGGCTACCCTCAGACGATTTTGCATATCCGAGTGAAATCCAAGCAGTCAGGGTATCAATTGCGTTCAGTATTAATTGCTTCATTGGACACGTATGGCTTTTTAATTAGACGATTCTGTTCAGCTTAGAGGTATCTCAGTAATCAAAGTTTAACCCCTTCATTTCAGTCACTTCAGATTTTATTCTGCCTGTTTGCAGATGATTTTATTCAGCTGACGGGGAAACATTCTAGTAAAACTGGTAATGAAGATTGCATTTAACCTTATCAGCCTACAGTAATGTGTTTATATTGTATTCGTGATGTATCCAGACGGTTTTATTCACCTTAGAGGACTTTCCAAACAGGATGAAGTACATGGACCTCAGTAACCCCTTCACTGCTACGGGGCTTTCTTAAACAGTGAAATAATTTAACCAGCAATAAATAAGTAGATAAAAATAAATAAATAAATGAATAAAGCGCCACCTGATTCAAGGAGTTAGCCACTCAAGTAATAACAGGTTCAATAACGTCTCTTGCATTCTTTTCCTGCTTTCGCCAGACGATTTTTGTCTAGCCTCGGAGACCTGTATGTATATAAGACGGGGGTAGGAAGAGTGTCTGGTAACCCCTTTAATACGATGATTTTTTTTTTTTTTCTCAAGCTGTTTGACCTTGTTTTGGGTACAGTTGGTAGTGAAGGAGAGAGAGAGAGAGAGAGAGAAACGAGGAAGGCAGAAAGAGAAAGTAAGGTATGGCAAGGATATTTACCCCTCAGCCTTACGCAAGAGGAAGTCCCAGCCGCAACGCCAGAGCCAACTAAAGAGGGACCTAGAAAGTGAAAGGGTTGGTTGGGATGGACAGGGAAGGCCTCGAGCACCAACCTTGACATAGGAAAGGAAAAGTGACCACCAGACCCATTTTAGGCCACGGTACGAGGCCCTGAGGTGCTCCATATATTATACCCTGTTTACTCCAACTTGGTCTAAATGGCATCTCACCATCTAGAATATTGGGGTTGCAGCAAGAGAGTAACACTAGAATATGATGCTAGTCACGAAGAAGTACTCCTGGAAAGGATGTAAATCTAACACTAAAATATGATAGTAGTCACGAAGAAGTTTTGTGGAAAGGATGTAAAGCTATAGTAGTCACGAAGAAGTTTTGTGGAAAGGATGTAAAGCTAACACTAGAATATGATGCTGGTCACGAAGAAGTACTGCGGAAAAGATGTAGAGCTAACACTAGAATATGATGCTAGCCACGAAGTACTGTGGAAAGGATGTAGAGCAAACATTAGCATATGATGTTAGTCACGAAGAAGTATTGTGGAAAGGATGTGAAGCTTTATTGTCTAATTTTGTCAACGAGCTACGTGAAACAAGCTGCAAAAGGACAAAAATCAGGGCCAGTGTAAGGTAAAAGGACTGCAACAAGCATCCATCACCACGCGTGCTACCTATTTATGCAGATGATTTACTGATGTGCTTGGATGGCAACTTACCTCCCTTAAAGAGACGAATTTAGACAGAGGATTGTTGTACCAGCATGACACACTTTTTATTTGGACATAGCTCTTCCTTTCTGTCCCTTAGGATTCATTTCAGCCTTGCATCACTTCTTCAGCTTACATCTTCATCATCATCATTTTATATGTTTACTTATTCATTCATTTATTTCGACTGTTGACATGAGCAGCATCCAGTCTCCCACCACTGCCGTGATACGCTAAGGCTTTCACATTTAGAGTTGGTGTTATCCGGGTAGTGAAAGCGTTATTATATGTGTTAACGAGACCTTATGGAAGAACATTCACACACACACACACACACACACACACACACACACACACACACACACACACATATATATATATATATATATATATATATATATATATATATATATATATATATATATATATATACACACACACACACACACCTTCGACCATAATATGCTCATTCGTGTGACCTCAGTACATAGATATGGTGTGAGAATGTGTGTGTGTGGTGTGTGTGTGTTTGAGAATTTAAATATGGTATCTTTCTTGTTCTCATTAATAAATATTTGGTGCAAGCCAATAATTTTTCCTTTTAATTAAGTGATATGAATATTGTATCTCTTATTAACGATTATATTCTTCGGAGGGATTTCTGCGCGTTGTGGGAAAATTCTTAACCAGCATCTTTCTCCACGTTACTGTATTGGAGGGTAGTTGTCATTATATATAGCTTTTGTTTTATTATTATTATTATTATTATTATTATTATTATTATTATTGTTATTTGTTATTGTTATACTACTCTACTACTACTACTACTGCTACTACTGCTACCGCTATAACTACTACAACTATTATTATTATTATTATTATTATTATTATTATTATTATTATGCTCCTTTGTTCCATGAATGTTTTTCATTTCTTCACCAAGGGATTAATTGCCTTAAGAAAGTTTTCTTTGTCTCCTCTCAGCAATTTTTCAGGTTTCACTATTATATTTTATCCATCCGTTGTTGTTAGGCAGTCATAAAGCTGATGAATTAAAAAGAGTTTAATAGGAGGAACGAACAATGTGCAGAGAAAGACGTGAACAGTATTTGGAACCTTTTATTTATTTATTTATTTATTGTCGACGGAGTTACTGTTTTGCAAGTGTACGTGAAGTGCATATACAAAGAAAATATATGAATAAAAAGTGTATATTTGGTTATGATTTTCAGGTGGAGGCAGGATTCCAGAGGCTTGAGTGAGGTGTGAATGTGCGGCGAATTTCACGTGGCGTGTTGTTGATTTTTCTTCAGTATTATGCATTCTCTGTCTTCGATTGTGGGTCCTAATTCACCCAGGCTTTAGGTGTGAATAACAGCGGAACAAGAGCTTGGTTGATGATGATGATAATGGTGGTGGGTGGTGGGGTGATCATGGTGAACTTCCTTCTCTCTCTCCCTTCCGATATTCCTCAATCTTAATACTTACCATATATTCCCGTTACATTTTGCTGTAGTTCAAATTGCTAGTTTCAGCTGTTTCTCAGCCGTACTTTAAATATTTTTCCATTCATATTTTACTTCAGATTTTTTTCTTTACGACTTTCTCCCTAATCTAACACTCTTCCTGCTTAACCCAATCGTAGATTATGATTTGGGATGAACAGTTAACGAGTACAATTTTCATCGAACTTTACTATTACGATGAATTCTTACATCGTACCCTGAGAGTCTCGGGTACGATTCCAGGGTCAGTATTTATAAACCTTCATAAGCCTGAGTCGAACGTATGATAACTTGTTAACCCTCTCGTGCAAGGCGGAAGTTGTGGTTTTATATTCGTATTCACAATCACTCGAGTTTGTGTTGTGTCTAATTGCTGCCAAACAGTTCACCGTCACACCAGTGTGTCAGTGTGTAAAATGTATGACCAAACAGAATGGCGATTGTAATGGTAATCCTCTTCTGTGGACACCATCGTAAAAATTGGTTAAGATCCTGTATGTGTCCTCAGCCAGAGTCCGGTGTATATGATTTTAAAACACAAAATGCGACTACACAAAATTACCAAGGATAATGCGCTTTATGAAGACTATACTCATTTTACTCTAACTTTACTCAAAACTGCCATCTCTCCAGCTTGAATGTAGAGCTGCAACAATGAATTTCACGCTAAAATATGTTGCTAATCACAAAGAAGTGCTATGGAAAGGATGAAGAGCCATCGCACTACTATCTACTACCGAACCATGTTTAAAAATCTGCAAAAGAACGAAAATTTGAGTTAATTAAAAAAAGATACAGTTTATCGTTGGAGTTAGGTACGATAGTAAAAATATATTGCTGGTCACAATGATGTGCTATTTGTAAGATTGAAGAACTGCTGCAGTTTCTTTTCTGCCACCGAGCTACGTGAAACGAGATGCAAAAGGACGACTCAGCCCTTTTTTTTTTTTTTTTTTTTTTTTTTTTTTTAAGTATGGGTTATCGTTTTAGTTAGGTGAGATGGTTTATAAATATGTGTGCAGAGTCCTTTAGGGTTCACTTTCGCTCTTACAGCGGCACTCTGCTCTGCTTTGCTACGCTATGCTCTGTTGTGCTTCTCTGCCCTTCTGTTTTACTCTCCTCTGCCCTGATTTGCTCTCCTCTCCTCACCTCTGCTTTACTCACCTCTTCTCGCCTCTGCTGTAGACTATTTGGGGTGACGCAGCACGGGAGGCGATTAGCACTGACTTGGTTTTATGGCATGGTTACACTGTTGTGTGTAATTTTTAAATAAGTTTTTAGGCACACACACACACACACACACACACACACACACACACACACACACACACACACACACACACACACACACACACACACACAAGTGAATATGTATGTGTATTTGTTAATCTCTTTATGCTGTACTTCCTTTTTATCTCCCCCAACAAAGTTGGAGGAGGTTATGTATTCATCTGTTTGTTTGTCTGTATGTCCACACGATATCTCCAAAAGTTCTTGATGAATATTAGTGAAATTGTGTGGAAGGGTGGGCCATGGACCAAGAAAGAATTTATTAAATTTTGGGGCGGATCTGGATCCTGGCATGCCATTGCGGAGGTTTCTAGTCTATCTTTGTTTACATGTGCTCTACGTCCCTGTTTACTCGTACATGTGTTCATTTAACATGTTCTTGACGTCCTTGCCTGTTTTCGTTTACCTGTGCTTTACGTTATTCCTTATCTCGTTGCCATATATGACTCAGAAACTTAGCACATGAAAAGTGATAGTTGCAAGTGTTGCCGGTCTTTCCACACTTGGTGAGTTCTGTGAAATTTTTGTCAAGTTATCTTCACATTCACTTCCACAGTTTCTCATCATTGACAGTTTCTCATCACTGAAAATACGAGTGCCTTTTAATAATACCAGTGGGAAAAAAAAAAAAAAAGAACGGAACGTGAATTTACCATCAGGCTTTATTTTACTATTTTGTGCTCGCCTCGAACGAGTTGAGAGATACAGACAGTATAACCGGGTTTTCATCTGAGGGAACTGGGCCACTCTCACAACCAGAATGCCAATTTGTGAGCGTGAAATTCGATGGACCTTAGATATGAGGTAGGAATGAGTCCCCTCGGCATTTACTCCCCGTAGGCTATATATCTTACAGCCCGATTACACTTGGCCATCAGCTAATCTGCTAATGGGTTACGGATCTTTGTCAGGTGAAAACAAACCGACTGAAGTCATGAAATTTGCAGGGCATTTGTCTGCATTGCTCAATAATGTCAGGACTGGAGATACGATCTGCATCTTGCGTGGGATGCCTAATGTTAACCCCATCCTCCCTTGTGCATAGTTTATTTAGTAGAGATATTAGAAAGTTTTCTGTTTGTCATTTTGTGCGTAATTTATGCATTAAAAATATTCAGAGCACCAGGTATGAAGACATGTTACATTAGACCGTGGTTTACATATCCACTACTCAGGTTTCCCCACATTCACTGGCTGCTCCATACTCCTCCCCATCTACTTTCTCTCAGCCACTCCCCTTCTATTCTAGTTTTAGGTAATACATGATCAGTTATCTCCAGCATCTTTTTAGTGGTGTACAGTAAGTGTGGAGTTTGTGCATGTAGCAGGAGGATAGAAATTGTCCCTAACCATTGAAGTTCGTCATATATAACTGAAGACATCCCATCAGAACAATGTTGGGGTCTCATCATCCACCAGTAACATTGGGTCTACCAGTATTTTAGTCATGCGTAGACAGTAACTTCTTTTAAATGGTCAGATCTTCCCTAGGTGATTCCGCGCGTAGGGCCCCCCCCCCCTCCCCCGGTTCATTCAGTCCTTTGTCAATGCCCACGCGCCAAACGAGCGCTACGTTGAATAGTTTTTTTAGTACTCAGTAAGTGCACAAAAAAAGGTGAAACCATCTCAGAAGGTGGTAGTGCGATCGGATACTGCCACAGCCAATGGGTGAGTGTAGTGGCCAATTGGGTTTCCTTTTGGTCAACGGTAGTCCTTCAAAACAAATCCTGCAACCATAATCCAAAGAGCTTTGTTGTGTAAACTGCACATGCAGTAAGAAACTACTTCAACAAGAGTAAATAGGAAATTTGAAAAAGAAAAAATGTAGGAAACAGGAAGAATTCAATTGGTAGTTTTTTTGTGGCTTAAAATAGTTATTAATAAAAATGATGGAGTAAACGTGCCAAAAACAAACACGACTGGCGTAAGTCGCCTCGTGCAGCATGCTTTCATAATTACACAGGTCTCAGGAACTGGATTTGAACATCATTGTAGATAAGTTTGTCAGAGTTGTATTCCATTAACTTTCATCACATTAACATTAAAACGGCCCTTATTGTTTTCTAAGGCCAGACTTTGGTAAAACGGTTAACAAGTAACCTGTGAAAGACTCATTTCGATAGCAAATATGGAAAGGCTGCATCTGTTTGGTAAATACACCGTTTTGGCAATTTGTAAGGTTAGGTTAGTTAAAGCGCTCTTATAGTTCCTTTGGTAATTTTGCAAAATTGGTTTGTTTGTGTGCCAATTGGTCGTGTTTATAATCCCCAGTGGTCTTGTAATGCTTCATGGGTTAAATTCCAAAGAAGTGATTGTAAGTTCTCAGAATTATGCAGTACCTCTTTATTCCACCATGGAATTATAAGCTCTTTCTCTTTTGTAAGCATGTTACAAATGTGTTTTTATGCACTTAGTGAATAAGGAAGTGGGGAGATACTCATTTCTCCTATATCCATCCTTTATTGTGTAAAAATGAACTAACCTAACTGAACCAATTTTAATTTAGAAACAATTATGGGCTCAAGTAGGAGCTGGACGATTCCCACTCTTGTTACAGTATTTACTAAGTACTGTACTTAAAAAGTGCATTTGCAATGGATGTGCATAGAAGTGATATTGCTTAAGACTGTGTAAACTAAATGGTGAACTTGTTAATTTGTCCCTGTTAATTCAGTGTAATTCCAAAATAATACTGTACTATGACATGAGGTTCTGGCCTGTAATAGAACCAAGGGGATCAGACTGATATTTTGCCCTTTAATGTACCATACTAGATTATGGTCACTTAGTTGTTAGTCACCGACCACACCCTTGGGAGAAATCTAATTTAGGAGAGGTTTCTCATTCTTCCTGTCCTTCCCTCCTTCTATTCCTCCATTGCATTTGAACTTTGACTTCTACCACCACCACATGGTGGTCAGAAAGTCCAATCTCCCAACCTTTGTATGCTCTTGCATCCATTACGCACCGTATTCTCTCATCCACACACACACATAATCAGTCATTGCCTTCCATTTGTTCAGTTCACCACCCACCTTTCTCATCACTCGCCATATAAACCTGTGGACCATTTTGTGTCTAAAGAGGGTTTTGACTATCACCAACCCCCTCTCCGCACAGTAAGTGTCAGTCCTAATTTTGGTACAGTACCGTTTAAGCAACGTTGGGTCTGGTTAGTACTTGGATGGGTGACCGCCTGGGAACACCAGATGCTGTTGGCATCCCTACGTGTCAAGTGGGGTTGGTGGAGGATTAGTGCCCCTCCCTGTAAAACAATTAACTCTAAGCCCTTGGCCACCCCGTGTGGGATACATGGTGTCTGGCAATGAATGAATGAAAATGAACCGTATACAGTATTGCTTTCATGGTTAGGTTAGGCCCTGTTAAACTTGGTCTGCATGTAAAATTGTTGGTGAACTATAATACTGTAACTGGCTTCAGAATTACTGTATACATCATCACAATTTGTTAAACCTAATACTGTAATCAGGCTATACAAGTACAG
Organism: Coenobita brevimanus; assembly: GCF_032717465.1. Classification (NCBI taxonomy): domain Eukaryota; kingdom Metazoa; phylum Arthropoda; class Malacostraca; order Decapoda; family Coenobitidae; genus Coenobita; species Coenobita brevimanus. The sequence goes on from NC_137043.1 coordinate 35,076,549, forward strand.
TATTTTATAATTGCAAAAAGTCAGTAGTGGAGAGGGAGCTTCCTTAGTTTTCCCCAACTTCATGCAGTGGGTAATATGGAACTTATATTTGTGTATGATGATGATGATATACTGCATATACTTTAGCTATACAGTATATACTTGTGCAGTGACATCTTTCTCTTTATAATATGGCTGCCACTGGATTTTTTTTTTTTTTTTTTTTTAAGAGAGAGAGAGAGAGAGAGAGGACCTCTGGTAGTGATGGGACAAATTGACGCTAATTATTCTTGTAACAGTTAAAATTGGTATAATTAAAAAGACATACCTTATCATAATGAATGGGTTAACTTCCTTACTAGTAGACATCTCACCTGTGGTAAATGAGTTTATCTGACATAGCAAAAATGAAACATAAAATGCGTCTACAGTACACACAATACTCAAAGGTTGGACGGATTGCGTTTTTAATCCCTTGATATTGCAGTATTTAGCAATGGAAAAAGGTATCATAGTACTGTAGGTAGTAAAATAAGGACAAGTATAATAAGAGAATATGATATTACCATGTATTGTAGTTCAAAATACTATTCAGGGGGCAGTACGGTACTAATACAAATTTAGAGTTCGAGCAGTTGTATGCCAGCTCATAAAGTTTTCAGCATACACAGCTCCATTCACAGACACCCTTAATATGCATGTCTCATACTCATCTTTTGTTCTTGAGTTTCATGTACAGTATTTGCATCTTTATGGATTTCATTTTTTCATTGATTTAAAAGCTGATGAAAAAGGAATGTTCAGAAATTTGTCAGCTAACAGATGGCAGTAGCACAGTGTACCATACAAGTATTTGTACAGTATTTTGTATTTTTTTAATAATACTAGGTATAATTGATTGGAATGATTAATCTAGTACTTTACTGCTGCATTGAAATTAGAGATGTGGCTCTTGTGCTGTTTTCCCCCATTTTTGCTGGTATAGGATATTAATGTACTGCAATCCTATTTTGTATATTCATTGCCTGCGTCTTTTTCCTGCATCTTTAATGAAATCTGTCCCTCCTTGCAGCTGTTTGACCACCTGCGCTCGACGGCTCCTGAGGTTCTGCAGAAACTGGTGGCAATACAGGGGGACATCATGTTGCCAGGCCTCGGAGTGTCTGCTGAGGATGCTGCCACACTCACTGCCCGTGTCTCCGTCGTCTTCCATGCAGCTGCGACTGTGAAATTTGATGAGGCACTGAAATTGTCACTGCAGATGAACGTACTTGGCACTAAACGCCTTGTAGAGCTCTGTCACCGCATGGATAAGCTTGTGGTGAGTTAGAGGAGAGGGAAGCCAAGGATGTAGGTGAATAGCACTGAGAGAGAGAATTGGTTAATGAGTTTTTGTTAAAATAACTGCATTAGAAATACCAGTAATGTATATGAAATAGATAAGAAGCATTTTTTATGATAGGATTAAATATACCTGATTTACCTGCTCTTCCTTTTATCATTGTTCCACACCCTCTCTCTATTTATTATGTCGGGTGATGTATAGTGCATCTTTTAATGAAAATACATACAAAAAGTGCAGATAATTAGACCTGTTAGTTATCATGCGTCTGGAGACTTGAATGATGAGTGATTTGAGTGTCTGGTCCCTTTCACTGGTCATGCTATTGATATTTCTCCTTTGTCATTCTTTTTCTTTCCTTGCTTTATGGGTTCTACCTCACTTCATCCATAGATAAGAAAAAGTAAGTCAGTTAAATGATGATCTACAATGTGTATGTGTACATGCATGCATGCATGTGTGTGTGTATGTGTGCATGTGTGTGCATGCAAAAACTGCAAAAATATGTATTGAGGACTAAGTTTTGGTCAGCAGTCACATAAAGTGAAGTGAGTGGAGGAGCGAAGGTGAAGGGAATGACTGGGAGGAGAGAGTGATTATGTAAAAAAGACAGTTGGAGAAGCGAATGAGAAAGAGGAGAGAGTTAGAGAATGTAGGAGTGGAGAGGCTTAAAGAAAACAAATGAAAAGAAAAATAAGAGGTGAAGCAAGAAATGAAATTGTGTTGAGTGACCCAGTACTCTCTCTTTTGTGTATGCAACTTGTCAACTCTGTCTTTCTTATTCTGTTTTTCCCTGTGCAACTCCCATTCCTTTAAATTCATTTTGTCCAAGCATTTTGATATGACTGGATCATGAATTTGGCCTCATTCTTCAGTTTTCTTAGAAGGGATAAGTTTTGCAGGTTCCCCAGGTCCATGTAGTTATGACAAAAATGAGAAGGGTCAGTAATAGGAGGAAGGTGTTGGAGAGTGTATTGTATATCAGAATGGAAGGTAGTCAGAATTCTATCTCAGAATGTTATTATTGTGTATGTACTTCTTCTTCTTTTTATAACCACGGCAGCACCAGGGATTGATAACTCATAGCAAATGATCCTTGACCTTCTTCAGTGCAATGGTTCATTCCTAAGCTGAATACAGTAGTATTACAGGGTATCTCATGCTTTCCATTTGAAAGAAGGAAGTTGCTTCCCGTCCGATCAGCGAAGTTAAGCAACGTTGGGTCTGGTTAGTACTTGGATGGGTGACCGCCTGGGAACACCAGATGCTGTTGGCATCCCTACGTGTCAAGTGGGGTTGGTGGCGGATTAGTGCCCCTCCCTGTGAAACAATTAACTCTAAGCCCTTGGCCACCCCGTTTGGGATACATGGCGTCTGGCAATGAATGAATGAATGAAAGTTGTGATGATTTTAAGTTACCGGTAAATATTTTAGCACTAGAAAGATTTAAGAAATTAATGTTGTCATTGTATTGAAAGTTATACAGTACAGTATTGAACATTACTATACTTCTAAACATTTCATTTGGAAGGTCCTCTTACGTGAACTGAATAATCTCATATTAGGAAGAATAAAAAATGAAGATTTGATTATGCTGAAGGGGTTAGCATAAAAACTGCTGACAATTATCTTGTCAAAATACTGAAATGATTAGCTTGAAATAACACCCATGGTCACATCATGAAATGGTACTGATGGAACTACATATACAGTACACCCTCATTACTCTGTGCGATATCATGGTATACCAGGTACAGTCATTCACTTTTATGACCAGTTAGAATTTATTTATTTATTTATTTATTTATTTATTTTTATTTTTTTTTTTTTTACTAGTGTTTTTTCATGTATGCAGTCACTGTGGTGCCTGATTTCACTTTATATGATTGTTGTGATGCTGGATTTGTTATAAAATTGATTAAAAAAAAACAAAAACAGCCCAGTTGTAACATAAGGGCATGCTGTAACATCATCATCATCATCATCTTGCCATTGCTAATTTCCTCCTGTGGTATGGGTTAAGTTAAAACATTCAGTCACCTCAAGGATAAGAACCCTTGTACATAAAACACATCTATCCTTGTCCATAGTGTGGTACTGTTTCATTAAACCACTATTATCACATTGTCCTGAAGAGGGAATCAAACTAAGGGCCTTTGTATTTGCAGGCACTCGTACACGTATCAACGGCTTACTGCAACTGTGACCGAGAGGAGGTGAGGGAAGAAGTATACCCGCCACCCACTGACCCTTACAAACTCATACAGTTGGTTGACTGGATGGATGATGACACCTTCAATCATCTCACGCCAAAGTAGGTCATGTGATTGACTGTATGTGGAGAATTAATCATTAATACTTGCTTATCTTTGTGGTGAACTTTTGTAGCTTGTTAAGTGCATGAATTATGACACTTTCATTTATCTCATGCCAAAGCAGGCCATGTGATTCAGTGTATTGTGTAAGGTAAGGTAATCTTTTGATGTGTCTTGATGATCTATTTGTTGGCAGTTTATGAATAGACATTTGTTCATATGATTAGACTAATGTATGGTACACATACAGAATGATAGTCTAATTTGTTTTGTCCATATGTATCTATCTATCTATCTATTGCCAGACGCCTCAATCCCGTTTGGGGTGGCCACAAACAAATCGCCTTCAAGTCGCCCTGTCCCCCGCCATTTCACTCCCCTGCTCCCAACTCACACCCCCCTCTCTCATATACCTCTCCACCCCATCTCTCCATCTCATCCTCGGCCTCCCCCTCCCTCTTTCCCCCACCACCTCACTCACATTCACTCTCTTCGTCAGTCTTTGACCCTCCATCCTCTCCACATGGCCAAACCACCTCAGTGTGTTCCTCATAACACTTCCTATCACATCCACATCAACACCACAACGCTCCTTTATATCCTCATTCGTCAGCCTGTCTCTCCATGTGACTCCACAGGCTCCTCTTAAATAACTCATTTCCACGGCTCTCACTCTTGACTTGTGTCCTTCCAACCACGTCCAAGCTTCACTTCCGTACGTTAGAGTTGGTATCACAATACTGTCATGTAGTAACTTTTTCACTTCCATGCTCACTTCCCTGTTTCTTATCACTGCTTTCAAAGAACCAGCAACCTTTCTTCCCTGCTGTACCCTTTCAAGCACTTCACCCTCCAAACCTCCATCCTTACTCATCACACTACCCAAGTACTTAAACGTACTCACATTTTCCAATTCCTCACCATCCAACCTCGCTGTACATTCACTGACTTCACCTCTCTCAAAGACCATCACTTTACTCTTCCCTACATTCACCTTTAGATTCCGTTTCTTACACACTCTCTCAAACTCATCCACCAAGCCTTGCAGCTCCCCTTCGTCTTCACTCAACAACACGTATCATCTGCAAACAACAGTACAGGGAGTTTCCAAACACTATCCTCTCTCACCAGGGCCACTCCAACATCCACTGCCCTACCTTGTACCTCTTTTATTACCCCATCCATGTACAGATTGAACAACCATGGAGACATGACACATCCCTGTTTCAACCCAACTTTCAAAGAGAAAAATTCACTTAGTTCACCATCCACACGCACTGCAGCCTTTGCACCATCGTACATACTCTTCACAGCATTCAACAACTTCCCATCTATTCCATATATTCTTAACACTTTCCACAATCCTAGTCTATCCACCCTGTCATATGCTTTCTCCAAATCCATGAAAGCCGCATACAACTTCTTTCCCTTCTCTAGAAACATTTCCACTAAAGATCTGAGAATGAATATCTGATCTACACAACCTCTTCCCTTCCTAAAGCCTCCCTGTTCTTCTCCAACTAATTTCTCTGTTCTTTCTCTAACTCTGTCAATAAGTATCCTACCATATACTTTTCCTATTATACTAAGAAGACAAATGCCCCTATGATTACCACACACTTCTTTTTCCCCCTTTTCCTTTGTACAAGGGAATAATTATACCTGACTTCCAATCCTCCGGGACTCTACCTTCCTCCCAGGCCAATCTGCACATCTTCCACATCCATTCTACTACTATCTCTCCCCCATGCTTCAGCATTTCACCACACACTCCATCAATTCCTGGGCTTTCCCTGATTTAACTTTCTTCATTGCTTCCACAACTTCTATCCTACTGATTTCTTCCTGTCTTCTCACCTCCCTCCTTCTTCCAGCCATTCCCCAGCCATTTATACTCGCATTACTTCCATCCTCCACGTTCAACAATTCCTTAAAGTGTTCTCTCCATCTGCTCACTTTTTCTCCCTTCTCCACTAGTAATCTACCATTTTTATCTTTCACTCCCCTGCTAACTCCACTTCCACCCTGTCTTACTCTTTTCACCTCTTTCCAGAACATTTTCTTACAGTCCCTCCACTTTACACTCAAATTCCTTGCAAATTCCTCATCCACTCTCTTCTTACTCTCTCTTGCTAATCTTTTCACCTTTCTCTTTCTTTCTACATATAACTCTCTCTTCCGCCTCTCAACTTCTTCCACGCCCCTATTTCTTACCCATTCATTGTATGCTTTCTTCTTTTGTGCCACAGCCCGTTTCACCTCTTCAGTCCACCACACTGTTCCTTGCACCCCCCTCCGTCTTCTCTTCCTTCCACACACCACATCACATGCTGCACATATTTCTTCTGTAAATATTCTACACACACCTTCCACGTCCCCCATCTGCTCCAACTCATATTTGCCCAATCGTTCCTCCACTTCTCTCTTATACTCTGCCTTTTTCTCATCCTCTTGTAACCTTTCCACTCTCCTTGCAGCTACTCCTTCCTCTCGTCTTTCCCTTCTTCTATTCCTCCATCTTACTTGAACTTTAACTCTGGCCACCACCAAGTAGTGGTCAGAAAGTCCACTCCCCCAACCTCTATAATCTCTTGCATCCAATATACAACTTCGCATCCTTTCATCCACACACACATAATCAATCATTGCCTTCCTTTCACTCAATTCACCACCCACCCTTCTCATCACTCGCCATATGTATGCTTTTTGTTTTTAGTGCTCTTAAAGGACCCACCAAACAAATAATTTTTGTACTCGAGATTGCATTTTTTCCCAGTAAATTATGACAAAAGTCACATAAATTACCTGCTGAACTATGCAACACCTCCACACTCTTGCCTTCTTGAAAATATGTCTGAGTTGTTATGTTGCAAGAATTGGAGGCTCAAGTTCAACTTGCTCTTTCACATGACTTGTACTTGAGTTTCTAGGTGGTGGTTGTTAAAGCAGTAAAATCAGTGTGTATTGCTGTCTTGGGGAAGTTGGAAGAATTAGATGTTGTACCAGTATATATTTAGGTGTGCAGGTGAGATGACATGGGATTTGTTTGCAAACTATTAATCTTGAAATTAAGTTTATAGAGACTCATAAACTTTGTTTACATCCTTCTAAGCATTTGTTTGGTTGCTGACTTAGGCTTCAGCAGAAAAATTCCTGTAGTATTGTTTCACAGAATTATATTTGAATAGGAGAAAATTGCTATTTTTGATGGTAATCATATAACAAGTAATGAATGCTTGGTGGTCATGGTTTATGGCAGTCATACCAGATGTCATCCATGAGGGGTTTAAGGGAATTAATTGGGCTTTATTGCTCACATAATGCCTTTCAGGGGTGAATGACTAATCACTTCAGCCTTAAAAGCTAAGACTGAGTGAGCTAGCTGTAGGGGCCTGTACCCCTGAAAAATTTGTCATGTCAGTTTTATTCTTTGTTTGTGCATTACCTACAGCAATGATTGCTCATTAATTGCTTGTTTCAGCACTAGTTTTGCATGGTATGGTAAGATTTATGATTACATGTTTCATAGTATTTGTTCAGTGCACTGCTTATCCGTATGTTTATCCTGGATTAGCATTTAACCTGAAGCAGTCATAATATTCATTCATTCATTCATTGCCAGACCCCATGTATCCCAAATGGGGTGGCCAAGGGCTTAGAGTTAATTGTTTTACAGGGAGGGGCACTAATTTTTATTATTATTATTTTTTTTTTATGATAAATACCCTGTTCCACTCTACTTCCCCTTCGTGCAAACACTCAGCTGTGTTTTTCTGTGTCATTGCACTGGGCCAGTTCTCCCCAGCTCACTCAGCTGCTTCACACTTAGCCTGCTATTCTCTTTTCTGTTCAGTTTATATAACTAATCCACTACAGTCCTTCTTTACAAATCTGTCCCATCACACACTCACTACTGCTTTTATTTGCCCATCTTTGCCCATAAGTGACTGCATGCCTACATAACTATCCCCACATATAACTCTTCACCCCCAACACTGTCCATGCTTTACTATCTTATGCCACTGTACATAGGAATGTAAACTTGAGTCATTGCTACTCAGTATACAACTAAGAGTATCCAGAATTCTCACAGTCCTTAGTCAGTTGACCCAGTCTAAGCCTCCATTTTATCTCAGAAATGTACTAGTAGATTACTATTACACTTCTCAGCTTTGTGCACTCACCCTCAGATAACAGTTATCACACACCTTCCCTTGTTCACTCACTAGTCTTTGCAGCTTCCTTCCTCCCCATTCCCAACATGTAGTTTATCATCAGCAGATAAGAGTGCCAATACATCCTACTTCACACCAAGTACTCCTCCTATCTACAGCTCTTACTTTTGGATAATACATCCCTACCTTGATTCCATCCCTAATTGAAAATCCCAGTTCAACCCCCACTTCAGTAACTACCCCAGACTCCTCATATAAAATCTGAAGTGCTTCCAGTAGTCCACCACCCATACCACATGTCAAGCACCTATTCTTGTGCCCATCAGTTTCATGTAACACAAACCTGAATCAGTTCTTTGATTTTGTCAACTGCCATATGTCACTTTCTCATATTCTCACTCATAGTCATTTTATTCTTGACCTTCCCACCTACCACTTCATTCTTGCATCTGTATAGCTACCTTTTCACCTCACAAGCCATATGACTACTTCTGCTGCCATGAGTAATTTGCAATAACAGTATTAATGCATTGTGAAATCAGTGATGCAGTCACAATAACCAAGTCTGATATTCCTGGTATTGCCTCAGTTTTTATTGTAGGTAAATGTAGCCAAGTCATTTATATCCAGCTAAGGTTAAAATGGGTGGACGGGAAAACAGGAAAGATCTTGAGTTCATAATTTCTCTAATGTTTGGATTTCATAGTTGAGCCCATACTCAGGGGGAGGCTGTCTCGGTGTTATCTGAAATGTTAAAGAATTAAAGATATCCACTCTTTCTCGTGTTTTCCCCTACCCCTATTTTATTCATTTGTCACTATGAATCAGTCACCTTGTCAGGTGATAATGGTATACAGTTTTAAAGTTCCAAGAGCATGGAGACAAGCAAGGAGGTGTTTTTTTCATGTTAAAGTTGGGTATGTTGTAGAGTGCTCTGTAATGCCAGGATTTAGCAGTCATTGTTTGTTACTTTTGCAGACTATTGGGTTCGCGGCCAAACACGTACACCTACACCAAAGCTCTGGCTGAACATGTTCTGGTCAATGAGGCAGCAAACCTCCCCCTCACCATTGTTAGACCATCTATCGGTATGTTCCATCATTGATGTATTTTGAATTTCATTCATTCAGATGGTAAATGACTTCCTGATCCTGCTGCCATTGTAAGCATAAACTTATCATTATTCCTAATGATCATTTTTACACATTTCAGCATTTTGCATTCCTCAGTCAGCCATTTTGTAATTTAAAAGGCAATGGCTAAATCTGACCACTGACAGTAGCATGAGAGAATGAAGGTTAGTGAGAGGGCAGTCGTAACATTACCAGATTCAGGAATTAAATACTTTTATACATTCATACATCCTCTTACACATATCAAAGCCCTTCTTAATTGCCAAATTGATACCTTTGTTGCTGTCACATAAACTTGAATTAGTCTGACAGAATTTACTTCGTGAAGAATGTCAAAATTGCCTATTGCAGCATCAATACCCTTGTTTGTGGTTTATGATGCAGTTGTTTTTTATATTCCTTACTAAGCATTCATCTTTTTACACCTTACACAGCACAGTGCTGGTATACTGGTACAGTAGTCATAAAACTGTCGAGTCTATATGTATATACAGGTACTGTGATGCTGCATTTTGTGTAGGATGTATGCTAATTCTGAACTTCTTTTCAGGCTCATTCTTATTTGTTAATAGGAAAAAAAAAATTCTTTACTATTGTTACCTTTTCTTTATGTTTCATGTTGTTTCTGGTATGCTTGAAATACAATTTATAATGTGTTCCATCAATTAAAATAACATTGGAAAACTAGATGAGGTTGAAACTTGGAGAGGTTATGAGAGTTAAGATCTGGAAAGGTGTAGTTGGTTGTGTGTACATGTAGAGACCATTGACCAAACTAGCATACCATATGTAGGTCTTTCAGTTTTTGACAGCTCTTCATATGTTGCTGTCATCAGCCATTACCTTAGTAAGGCAGTTATACCAGAAGTCCCCATTTAATTTTCCTCAGGAGAAGTTTATTCTATATGAAACATAATCTAATAACATGTTTTTGTTTCCATTCCTGAAAATCACACAAGAAGAGGTCAAAGTGTTCATCAGAAACTGCCCCTAATGTTTATATAAAATTAAACTGTTATTTGATATTGTGAGTGAGGCCAGAATTGGAACCAGTTCCTAGCTGAACTTGGTTAGTGGTCCCACACATTCAGAATCCTGTTGCCAATAGTTTAGTAACACATACTGCACATTACTTTCTCTTCCTATGGTGGTTCATTTTCCCTGTTGTTTGCATTCTTGTTTGCATTCTTCACCAGACTTTGCCTAGTTCACTAGTTATTGCAGCTGAGAGTTTACATAGTTCTGAGCCAGCTTAAAGCATGTTTAAGTTAATTACAGGATGAGTGTATGTCTGTAACTGTATTATGTGTAGAATGTGTTGCCTTACCAACATCTTGAACCCCTACTGCCTTCCCCAGTTGCTTGGATGGCATGTAGGGTTGGGCATTACCCTACTGTTGAAGGTACTCCACACCAAATTTGCCTAGGTGTGCTGTCTGTCCTCGGTGATGGCTTTGACTGTATGTGGGGTGGCCATTGTGGTGGTATGTATTCAGGATAAATAGGGTTGCGTGTACAGGGTCAAACTTGGTTACCTTCAGTTAGACCATTGTATATCTCTCCCAGCTCCTGCTCCCTCTCCCTCATCATTCTTTTTAATGTATATTTTCATTGTTGCTACATCTGCCTTTCCTTTACTCTGTCACCGCACCCCGTCATCCTCTGTGTAGGTGATGTTAAGGAAATAGAATTGTTTGTGTGTCTGACCTGTTATTGCACTCCAGATATAATGGTTGTGTTTAAAGGTGATCCTTTCTAGTAACTTTCTGCTACATTGTCCCCCCCTCTTAAAAAACGAGAGAGAAGAAAAATACGGCACCATACTGGACACCGTATGATATGTCTGGAAAACATTCACTACCCAGCAGTACTCTACACAAGCATATATACAAGGACATGACCACCACAGCTATCCAAAATCTTCAGCAAAACATAATGCTGGTACCTAGCATGTACTATATAACTGATTCAGCACCATTTTATGAATGTTTGCTACTTTCAGGTTTTTCTGGTGTATCTTGGCTTACTATCTATCTATCTATCTATTGCCAGATGCCTCAGTCCCGTTTGGGGTGGCCACAAACAAATCGCCTCCACGTCGTCCTGTTCCCCGCCATTTCACTGCCCTGCTCCCAACTCACACCCCCCTCTCTCATATACCTCTCCACCCCATCCCTCCATCTCATCCTCGGTCTCCCCCTCCCTCTTCCCCCCTCCACCTCACTCACATACACTCTCTTCGTCAGTCTTTCACCCTCCATCCTCTCTGTCTCCATTTGTAAGCACAATTATCCAGGGCTGCTCCTGCTTGGAACCAAAGTGGCTCCTTCGGCCACAACCATATAGTTTCAGTACATGTGCATTAGGAAAGATAATGTTGTACTGAATGTATCAGTACCTAGTCCTCTGTATATGTTATAGAAGGCTATAACTTGAGAAGTTAGATAATTATATTAAATATTCCCATCTGGTTGTAAGTAACAATCTTGCATTCATTTTTACGTTTAGGTGGAGCTATTGTTGCAAAAGTAAAAACAAGACTGGTCATACAGAATACATATTATGTTTTATATATGTAATTTTACTGGCCATACTAATGATAATTCTCCCTCATTTGTATTTTTTGCTTTTTCCCCTGGATCCAACTACACTTTATCCATAGATGGGAAAATAGAGGTCATGATAATGATGATGTACAAGGTATTGCATAATAGTAAAACTTGTAAACATTTTCCTTTAACCCATGGATTGCAAGCCACAGCTCAGGCTGGGTAGTGTTGTGTTGCAAGTCACAGCTCAGGCTGTGCTGGCCGTGCATCACCGTTAACTACTGCACCCCTAGCAATCTTTCGCACGGCGCCACGCAAAGATGGAGAGAGAGAGAGATTTGTTTCTTTTCGCCAGATGATGCCCTGGATGTTTATCTTCAGGTTTATGATAAACAAAAACTAAAAAAAAAAAACTTCATTTTTTGCACACCACAGGATGGGATAAAAAAGGTAATTGCACAATCCTCAGGTTAATTTGTGCCTTTCTCCACAGTTGCGGCAGCATGGCGAGAACCATTGCCTGGTTGGGTGGATAATCTAAATGGCCCCACAGGATTGATAGTTGGGGCAGGGAAGGGAATGCTGAGAACCCTTCACTGCCACGGCAAGCTGGTGGCAGATCTCATCCCAGTCGACATACCCATCAACCTCCTCATTGTTGCAGCGTGGCACACAGCAACACACAGGTATGCATCCATACCATCAGAGTTTTTACCACTTGAGTCAGATTGTGTACTATGTAAGTTTATTCGTGCCACATCCAGGCAATTATATTCAATTTAAGAGAGTCGGCCAGTACTGGAGAGGTTAATGAAAGTTATATCAAGCACCTGCTGTTCAAAAAAGTCTCTCCAAAGCTAAATAAATCTGGAGTTATAAAAAATTAAATATATAGTACACTATCATTGTGAAGGAGATAAAGTGAAAGTGGTACCATATTTAATTGTGCAAAGTCTGAATGTTGCATATGTCCATCCACCATCCAAACGGGTTTTGTTCAGTCAAGAGCATAGAGGCCTGGGCTTGGCTACTCAGTCTAGATATTGAAGGCGAGTGACCAGTTGCTAACCGTAGAGTGGCATTATGTGATGGATAAACCTTGACCACTCCTCAGAAGTAACCTATACGGGCCACATCTAGTCAGTGTCGACCTACAATCTTGACTGGCATTAAAGGGGAGGGGGGGGATATGCACTTGAGTACACATTGGGAAGGCCTACCCTTGATCTCCCAGCATGCATCAGAGAACTTCCCTGGTTGTAATTACTCAGTTGATTTTCACGTAGTAGTTGCATTCTAAAGTGGTGTATTAAGATTTTTGTGCAAAAAAAGTCCATGAGGTGGATGATTAAGCTAGCTGAAATACACTTTTGTCCCCTTATGTTATGCACAATACTGTACTGTTCAGATTTGCTCCTAGTTAATGTGCATTTGTATAAAGCAGCTACCATATAATTTTGACTTTTCCCTTTGTTTAATTTAGTTAATGTGTTCAAGTTTAATGCAGTTCCCATTTCATTTTGACTTTTTTTCCCTTCACTGAATATCATCTCTCCACAGGAAAAAGGCTTTTGTAATAATTGTATCTGAGTTTGATTATTTCACAATTATCTCTCTTCACAGGAAAAACGAACTTGTAGTTTACAATTGTGTGTCTGGAATGGAGCGTCCAGTGCGATGGGGGGAGATAAATGAGCATGGAATGTCAGCCCTTCGAAGAAATGCCATGAACGATGTTGTATGGTATCCAAACTTGCACTTCACTCAGCACAAGACCTTAAACACCATATCAGTCCTCCTTCAACACTGGCTACCTGCATATCTCATGGACGCTGCTGCTAGACTTGCGGGGAAGAGGCCAATGTAAGTTTTGGTTCGAAGAATTAGGAACTGGGGAGGTTTGGTACCAGAAACAGAACCATTGCAGCAGAATTGCCCTTTAATGTTTTGTTTTTGTTACTGTCAAATGATACTATTCACCACTGAAGAGGCCTCTGGTAGTGTTGAGTACTAGTTTGTTAATGCCTTCAACAACAGGTTGTCTTTTGTACATTATTCTTGTTACTGCAGAATTATGCAGCATAGGAGAGACCTCTGTACATGGTGAAGGGGTTAAAAGGGTTGAGTTCATGTTTGATGTGAAGAGCTTAGAAGTTCGGTTTTGTGATGGAAAACAGGTGGAATGCCAAATGTGTAAAGTAAATACAGTTGTGTGAATGTGGAGAAATGATGCAGCTATGTCTTTATGTGGAGAGTTCAAGAAGTTTTGTGTGCAGGGCTAAACTAGCTGTCGGCTTGTGTGAAGTGCTCAAGGAGATGTAATACAGAATCAAATGATGCTACTGGTATTGGAGACACAAAAGTGTGTTTTAAGATGTTCATTCATCCATCTGTCATCCAATCCTATGTCGTCCCATGAGGAAAGTAGGAACCCGGGACTAGGCAATTTGGTCCTGACATATTTTAAGATGAGAGTGACCAGCCTCACTCATTTCTGGGTGGCGTTACATGAGCAGTAAACCCCAACTACCCCTTTGATATAAACCTGCACCGGCTTAATCCGATTGGAGTGCCTTAACAACCCACTAAACCACCAGGTGCCATAATTTGGTTATATGGTTACCACCCAGCATAGTAAATGGTTTCCTGGTGTACAGGAAACCATTAGGCTTGTCACTCAGTGTAGAGTCACCCACAGATAGAAGGGAAGATGAAAGAAAGGAGCAAGACAGAAGAGGGAGTGTAAAGCACCCGTAGGCAGGAAAAAGAGGAAAGAATGAAGGAAAGCAAGACAGAAGAGGAAGGATAGAAGAGAGGAAAGGGCAGACTCTCAAAGCAGCACTACATCGAGTGAGTGGATGGTGAGTGCCCCCTGTTAAAGAGGATTTTATGCTGTATTTCCATCAAGAAATGAATTGCACTTATTTAGTATAACTGATTGGAATATTGTTTAATTATCTGTCTTGCCTTGAACCACCAAGGGCATAAACTGAGTTGGCAGGAAAGATGCCATTAAGTGTAAGACCCACAGAATGAAGCATTAAGAAGCATTACAAAAAAAATTGTTTGGGGTGCAAGTGTTGAAAAGACTAAAGAAACTTTGAAAAGTGGATCAACTGGGAAACAGGATATGGAACCATGATTTGAGAGAAGCAGCTGAGCAAACTTCATAGTTGATGAAAACAAATGTTGAAACTTTTATTTTAGAGAACTTGTCTGTCAAACATAGGGAAGAAAGAACAATACCCACATATGTTGGGGGGGGGGGAATCTATTAAGGGTGGAAGTGGGATGTTTAGAAACCACCTCATCTTAACATAAAGATGGGAGCTTATCATGTAATGTTTGTGTTGCAAGTAGCTTCACATTTTGTATAACTAATGAAGATGGGAGGTTGTATCTTGGACATCTTTTCATTTTTGATTCATGTTTTTTAAGAGGTCACAGAGCTTTGCAGTAGATTTGTTCACCCCCATATAAAAAGTAAATTTTGGATTAGGTTGTTAAATACATGAAGAGTGAATAAGGTTGTAGCAGTCTCAGATTTTCAGCCGATACTATTGCCAACTGACCAAAACATTTGTTCTATTGGTAAGTCAGTGGTGCCCTTGATAATTGTCCACAGCAGTCACTGGTAGAGTTATGTGATAAAGTTGTAGGTCACCAATTGCAAGATGCAGTGCTGCATTTGCACTGAAACTAATGATGATAAGTCCTTTTCTTCTTTTATTTCTTTGATTTTCTTTTTGTATGTAGTTATCTGGTAATTCTACACAGATGGCACCTTACGCATTTTATGTCACATGGCTGGATGCAGGATTCTTTACAAAGTCCTGTTTCCTGTTACCAGAGTAAGCTAACTTCTTTGGCAGTATTGGTGAAAACATGCATGAGGCACTTCAAAAGTGAATAAAATTGGTAGTAACTTGAATAATGTACAGTACCAAGAACTGTGGACAGAATTCTCGCCATCTGAGTCTTACTAACACTACATCTTTAACAACTTTTGTAGTACAGTAGCTGGAATAATGTACTGTATCAAGAACTATGGGTAGTATTTTTGCCATCTAAGGAGGTTTTCTAGCACCTCATTCTTGACAATTTATTGCTTTTTGCAGCTTATTGGTCTCTTGTTTGCCTTTTACAACATCCTAACAGGGCTCTTGCTAACTGCCGATGGTTGCGAGCCATTTGACTCCTAAGGTTTCAGATTTACGAGCCAAATAAATTTTTAGTAGCCAAACTAGCTACAAGCCGAAATATTTTACGAGCAATAAAAATATTTATTTACACATTGTGATGATTAGAATCATAAAATGAGGTTTCAAACATTCCCAATGGCGACAAGGAAAGACTTAATAATCGATCACAACATGTTTTGTTCATTTGAGATTTATTTTGTAGTTTACTCCTCGCCAAAGTGGATGTATTTTCTCCTCGCCAAGAGGGGACTTGCATGTAAAATTTGTTCGCTGAAGGGAAAAAATACTCGCATTTGCGAGCTGTGGCTCACCAGACATGAGCCCTCCCTAATGTCAACACAGTTTTCATTAGTACCATGAAAGTGAGTACTGTATTAACGTGCCAAATGCAAGATTTTTAACTGAAAGGAAAAAATATGGTAGGGGGCTATTTAACTGACAAGAACACAACTGCTCAAGCGGTTACTGGAGTTTGTTCTGTAACCCCCTTGAGTGTGAGTGGTGCCTCTTATGTTGAATAAAATTGTCTGTTAGTAGAATGAATATGATGGATTGTGCTCTTAAGGCAAAATGAATATTTTTCATTTTGTTCACCTTTGCAGAATCAGCAGGACAGTGTTGCCCAAGATAGAAGGCCTGGCTGTTTAGTCTTTAAAGTTAGAGAATTGATGGTAGCAAGAATAAAGACTGATGAAGAGAGTGTATGTGAGTGAGGTGGAGGGGGGAAGAGGGAGGGGGAGGCCGAGGATGAGGTGGAGGGATGGGGTGGAGAGGTACAGTATATGAGAGAGGGGGGTGTGAGTTGGGAGCAGGGCAGTGAAATGGCGGGGGACAGGGCGACTTGGAGGCGATTTGTTTGTGGCCACCCCAAACGGGATTGAGGCGTCTGGCAATAGATAGATAGATAGAAGAATAAAATTACAAAGACAGTATGAAAGAGATCAGTGAAGATTGGTTCTGACCCTTGTGCCAGAGTGGATCGCTTGAGGTTATAGCATAGTTTGATGGTACCAAATATAGAATATATATTGTTGTTATTATATTGACTCTGTCGGATATGTTTATGTGCAGCTGCAGAATGTGGTAAATGTTTTTGGCGTATCAGATAGAGCCAGAATTCCGTGGGCTTGAATGATGAGTGAATGGAAGCGTGGTCCATTGGATTGGGCACATTTGGGCTGTCTGGATGTTGGTACTCCTCACCCTGCCCTAGGGTGGGAATGGAGGTCCAGATGATGGTGATGTTACTGTATGGAAAGGGTCATCGGGTGATTTGGATAAAATATGTTGATTACATTCATAGGTGTGAGTTGTAATTGACTAAGGGTTGTGGGGTCTGAGGATTTATTAGAATTTCATCCTGCCCTTGGAAATGAGGTGTGTAGGCAAATGATTCTCATCCATCATTACGGTATAGCATTCTTCTTCCTGTAGTATTCCACATGGTACAGTACATATGAGTATTGCACAGGTACTTTTACCCAGAAAAGTATCCTTACTATGTAAACACGGAGTAGAGCAATTTGAGCAGCGTTGTGGCATTCCATATTTCCTCGTCTCTTGTGTCGAAATGACTCGCGTCTCTTTAGTAAGGATACTATTTTGAGCAATAGTACATGGGATGGGTATTTGGGAGGGTGAGTGAGTAAGAATTAGGTTCTATTAAGGGAGTGACATCAGTGGTGAAAGTCAGTACATGCTGAATGTGTGTGGATGTCTTTGATGTGTTGATAATTAGGGTGTAATATAGTGCTTATCTAATTTGTGTAAAAAAGTTCAGATATTTAGTTTGGTAACTGATTACATATTGTTTTTCTATCCATGATAATGTTAACAGCTAGTTCTGTATCACTAGTCATCGTCTTCAGGGTGTTTTGAGGTCCATAGCAAGGCCACCAGACTCCATTACTATATAAAGTAGAAAAGTAGACTGGAACTCCTTGAGTATGAACTAAATAAAAGTACACTATTTGGCAATTGCCAGAAAAAATGGAAAGATCTTTTCTGGCTAGGAAATTTGTGGAGGTAAAATCCTGGCTCTTTGAGTATGAAAAGTCTCTACTAAAATAAATGTGATTGAATGCTGGTAGACAGAATAAAATAATTCACACAACTAGTATTGAAAGGTCTAGCTGAATAATAAAGATACTGTAATTATAACTCACCATGATGATGTTTGTGGAAAACAGCTCTGTGTTTTACATTTGTTTTGCTGTATTTTTATGTAGGTTTTTCATCTCAAGTCTTTATCCTGTTGTCACTTGGAGTAGCAAAATCTAGAGCTTCCATCCATCCATCCATCATCCAATCTTATGTTGCCCCATGAGGAGCATAGAAGCCTGGGGCTAGGCAGTTGGTCCTTTATTTGGGACATAGATTAAATGAGAAGACTCAGTTTAATTTTACCCATTCTGTATTCAGTGAACTAAAATATAGTACAATACTTTTGATCGCCCAACAGGTACAGTAATGAATTTGGTGTTACATGATTCCTACATAAAATCAGACACTTGTTTAACAGCTCCACATTCCTTTTTCCCTCAGCATGGTAAGGATCGCTCAGAAGTTGGACCGTGCAGCTTCCTGCCTAGAGTACTTTACAACCCATGAGTGGCGTTTCTCCAATGACAATGTGCAGAATTTGTGGGCCCAGCTTAGCCCCCAGGACCAGCACACCTTCAGCTTTGCCTTGTCAGCCCTTCACTGGCCCACCTACATGGAGCAGTACTGTCTGGGCACCAAACGCTACGTCATGAAGGAAGAACTTGCCACTCTGCCCTCTGCACGCAAACACCTCTCAAAGTAAGTTTCTTGCCCTTGCACAACTCCAAGTAAGTAAGTTTTTAAGTAGATAGTTCTTACTTAGTAGTTCATGGGATACTCTAAGTATAATCTCCAGTCCAAAGTAAGTTCTTTCTTGTTCACCAAGATTTTTTTAACCCTTATAAATGTAAATAATATTGAACCTGTCTGTAAATTGTTCAGGAGCTAGGTTTTCACAAGTTTCAGTGTCTTCATAGCACTAAGCTATATATATATATATATATATATATATATATATATATATATATATATATATATATATATATATATATATATATATATATATATAAAAGCCCATTTTCCAAAGCTCATGACTTCCACCCGGACCAGATTTGTTGTTAATATAAAATTTGTGTTGTGTTTGATATTCATGAGTTAAAACCGTGTGTGGTATGGTAATATACTGTACCTGCTAGATCATTAGAGTTTTAATATTTGTGTGATTCCTGATGCTTCTTTGAGTACATTTTGCTGATTCAGAAAAATCACTAATCCAAGCACAGTAGCCCAGTTCCTCAAGCACTGTGGATAATCGGTTTTCAGCCGTAATAGTCTGTCAGAGTGGCTGCACTATGTCCTTTTTACTCTAACTTAGCCCAAAATTGCCATCTCCATCTTGAATGGCAAGTTGTAACGGTAAATTAACATGACAATATGGTGCTAGTCAAGAGGAAGTGCAATGGGAAGGATGTAGTGCCTTAGCATTGTCTTATTCCACCATTGAATTTCATGAAATATGCCACAGAAGGACGAAAATCAGGGCCAAGTTAAGGTGAAAAGAGTGTAGTCAGAAAGTAGTTAGTAAATTCAAAGTACTACCACAGTTTGCAGTTCCTAATACTTAAGTATGCCATGAACATTTTAAGTTATGTTCTCTCACAGTCAGGTACAGTTGCTTTCAATTAAGTATATATGGTATGATCATATAGGTTTTTTGTTGCTTTATATTGTTGTGACGTTTCTAGTATTTCGTGCATAATTGTTTCACCTTTTTTTTTTTTTTTTTTTTTTTTTTTTTTTTATAATAAATAGAATGAAGCCTCATTGTGTCCTGTGATGATTTTTCATCATTTTCCAAAAGATTCTCATAAATTCTTGCTTATTCTGTCAGTTTTCTTCCAGTGTTTATTTCATGTGGTTTGATTGCCTAATATATTAGCCAGTGCCATGCAGTGCCTTATGTGACATTATGTTTCCTGTTTTGATGCTGTTTCATAGTTTTTTGTTTATGGCATGGGAATGACTTGTTATAATCACCTGAATTTACATGCACCTTGGCATAGCGGAAGAACAAAGCATTAACTTGACAACCACTTGCTGCTCTGTTACCTGGACTGAGTTTCACAAGAATTGCAGTGTGTGTAGCGTTACACCTCAGAGACAGGGACAGTTACCTTAATTTTGCCATGTTTTATTTTCAGTGTGCGTCATGGTATTATCTTAAAATTGGCATTTCTTTTAAGCTACCCATTTGCAGTGCAATAATTTTCAGACAGATTCTGACATGCCTTTACTTTGACTGTAGGGTTCTGTATCTCACAACATGCAGATTAAGAGGAGCATTGAAGGACTTTTGAACATTTCAAGATAAGTTCTTGAAATTGGCTGTTCTTTTACTTGTCTGTAACACTGTAATTCTGAGACAAAGACGCTGACCTGCTCTGACTGTAGGATTGTATATCCTGACATGACTGGACTGCACTATTAAGGCTTGCCTGGACCGCACTTAAAAACTTACCTTTATGTCTTCATCTTGATGACATCTTATGCAGCCATAGTCAGGTGTGTCGTTACTTTTAGTAGATTGGACCATTTCCAGTAATACAGGGAGAGAATGACAAGGTATTAACTGAGTACATGAATGTGATCTTCCTTACCTGTCTGTGTAGAGTATATGTGAGAACAGTTTACATTGTGTGTGTGTGTGTGTGTGTGTGTGCACTTAAAAAAAAATATATATATATATATATAAAATGGCCATACCACGTTGAGTTCACTGCTTCTCGTCCAATCAGTGAAGTTAAGCAACATTGGGTCTGGTTAGTATTTGGATGGGTGACCATCTCGGAACACCAGATCCTGTTGGCGTAATGTTTCGTGATAGGTGGGGGCGCTTACCATCCACTCACTCGATGTAGTGCTGCTTTGGGTGTCTGCCCTTTCCTTTCTTCCATCCTTCCTCTTCTGTCTTTCCTTCACTCTTTCCTCTTTCTTCTGCCTGTGGGTGACTTTACACTCCCTCTTCTGTCTTTCCTTCATTCTTTTCTCTTCCTGCTGCCTATGGGTAACTCTACACTGAGTGACTAGCCAGATGGTTTCCTGTACTCCAGGAAACCATTTACTACATTGGGTGGTAACCATATAACCAAATTATGGCACCTGGTGGTTAGTGGGTAATTATGGTGCTCCAGTCGGATTGATCCTGTGTGGGTTTATATCCAAGGGGTAGTTGGGGTTCGTTGCTCACGTAATGTCACTCAGGGATGAGTGAAGCTGGTCACTATCGTCTTAAAGGACCAACTTGCTTAGTCCTGGGTTCGTACGCTCCTCATTGGGTGACATAGGATTGGATGATGGATGGATGGATATATATATATATATACAGTACATATATATATATATAAAACAAGTGTGATCCCTGACTATGTGGCTTGCATCGTGCCATGAAACTGTTAAAAGGGAGTGGTACAGAATTGGGCTAGGGGAGCTGAATAGGTGAGATGAAGTGGAAATTTGGTGGAAGACTAGGCTGAGGCAGGAACATGTGGTATAGTACTGTATGTAAAAATGATGTTGTAAGATCAGTGGTTTGATTGCAGTGGAGATTTATTTCAAAATATATTCCAAGAATGAAAGCATCAGGAGGGGTAAATAGGGTTATTTAAAAATGTGTGGGTTATAGTGGCTTCAAAATATCTTCCAAGAATGAAATTGACAGGTGGGGTAAAGTAATGGCTGTGGGGGAAAAGCCGTAGATGGGATGATGTGGAAGTGTTGGGGATAGTGAGAGGTCATAATAATTTATGTTATGAAAATGGGAGTTGTAGGATTAGTGGTTTGAGTGAGTCAGAAGGTTTCTCCAACAACAATGTATTCTCATGGTGCTCATTTACCTGGTTTTATAATGCATGTAAAATAATATTGTATAGTATGTAGTGATGCGTTGACTGGTGACTAGTTTTATTGACCATGGACTGCATTCTTTGTGAAAGTTGATGTGAACTTTGAAAGCATGAATCTGAGACACTTGGATAGGGTGGGTGTTGAGGTATGGGAAAGCACAAAGAAAATTTGCATTTGACTGCCAGTTAAGATATGTTTTCCCTGCGGTTTTTGGGTGTGTTTACATTCAGTTTAACATTGTGCATTTCATCTCAGTGGCCGAGTCTAATGTTCTGCCACCGATTAACTCCTTATGCACTGTCATATTGCTTGAGGGTGTTGCGAGTGCCTGCTAATGCTGGATTGTTTTGTGTTTTATGTTCGCACTTGTTTTAAAATTATATGATGTTTGTGGTTGAGAGTGAGTCCGCTTCTTTGTAAGTGCAGATACCTCAAGTCATGTTGCTGTGATATAATGATGACGACAGAAGTTCATGACATGTGGAATATAAGACGCTTTACACATTTTCACTAAAGGATTGGGGAAACAAGTGATTCGTACATCTTAACATTATGGATTTGCATTGTGAGGAGAGTGATTGTACAAATACTCACACCTTGCTTCCTCATGATAATTGTAATTCACCTTGAATGATGACTTAGAAAATGTTCTGCAGTTTATCTTTTTTATCATTTACAGTACATCTCTTCATTACAATTGAGTTCTTTCTCATACATCAAATGACAGCAGTTTATTTTACAATGGTATTTGTAAGGAACACCTTTGTACTATGCTGTTTGTCTAGGATTCATGTTGGTTTTTACTGTATATAAGGAAGGTGGTCAGTATACTATATATTTATGTTATTCAAAAAACAAAAATTCCTGGTTATTACTGACTACTACAGAGAGCTTTAGCTAACATATTAAATTAGTCATTCAGTTTCATATTTCCCATATAGTAATGAATAACCACAACTTTTGTTACATCAGATGCATCAAAGCTGTATGTCCCCTGGTTTTGCATTTCCTATAGACAGTAGATTTTTACATTGCGCTGAAAACTATAATGTTTCTTATATGGAGGTCTGATTTTAGTCACAGATTTTGATAGTATGAACAGCATGCAAGGACTGAAAAATGTTTAATACTTGGAGGACAGATAACTAGCTTCAGTCATGGTGATGAATTCATACAGTCGTGAAAATTACTTCAGAATGTGGAAATTTTTATGAGTGGCAGACAAGGGAAATATACCTGTGAATAAGTAAAAGAAGGAAAGGCAGTTATACGTAATGGAGAACGAATTGTAAAAAGGCAAGAGAAAAGGCCAAGGTTTGAGAGGAATTTGGTTTAGAGACAAGGGACCTTATTCTCGTCAGGTAAGACTAAGAAGGCTCCCTAACACCTTTTCCTGATTTTTTTTTCATTTGGCCTGTGGTTGAGATCCATTTGCACATTATATATGCTGAGTATGGTGATGCTTGAAGGATTTATAGAACAAAATAGGAGAGTAAGGTGTAATAAGCAAAATAAATCAGTGAGGCAAAGGTGTTAGGGCTTCCTTAACCGATGAGAATTTCAGCCAAGGTGGTGATTTGGAGAAGTTGCAAGGTTAAGAAAGGATAATGTAGAGCTCTAAAGGTGAATGGATATTTACTGTACTAGAGGAAAGAAAGTATGAGATCGAATAGAGAAAAAAACAGATGGAAATGGAAGGAGACTTTGGAAGAGGTTGGGGTTGTAAATGAGGAACATGCAGCAATTTGGGAGGGGAGTAGCAACAGTGTCAGAAGTAGAAGGATGAAGAGAGAGAGATATAGGGAGGGGAGGGAGGGAATGCCAAGAAAGGAAGATAGAAAGAGGAGGGAAGGAGAGAGGAACAAGTGGAGGGAAGGAACGACAAGAAAAAAGTGATGAGAAGGAGAGGGAAAATGAAAATATGGGGAAAGTGAGAAAATAAGAAGAAAAATAAAAGGAAGAAGAGAAAAGAGTGGAAAACAGAAATGAAGGAGAGAGAGAGAGAGAGAGAGAGAGTGGAAAAAATGGTGGAGGTAAGGACAGGGAAGGTGGAAAGTGCTGGAAAGGAGAGCAAAGGGAAACAGATGGAAAGAATTGCAGGAAAATGAGTGGGAAGGAGAGACTAAATTAGGTAGGAGGGAAGGAGAGATAGGAAAAGTAGAAGGATAGAGAGGGGATGAGGAAAGTGGAAAATAGGGGGAGACAGGGAAAGTAGATGGAAGGTGAAGCAGAAAAGGAAGTGGAGAGGCTGGTGAAAGGAAGGTGAGAGAAAATGAAGATAGAGGTAAGGAAAGGGATGAGGAAAGTAGGAGGGGAAGGAGAGAAGGTAGAAAGAGAAAGAAAAGAAATTGGAGGGAAGGAGAGGAAAGTTGAGGAAAAGATGGAGAAGGAAAGGAGAGAAAAGAAAGGAAAAGTGGAGGGAAGGAGAAAGGAAAGTGAAAGTGAAGAAAGACTGGAGAAAAGGATAAAGGGGGGGGGGGAAAGAGGAGTAAAGGAGAAAAATGAAGGGGAGGAGAGAGAACGAGAAAAGTGGAGGGAAAGGAAAGTGAGGATGGAAAAGAGGGAGGAAGAAAAAACAATGTGGGAAAATAGAGCAAAAACTGGAGGAGAAGAGAGAGAGAAGAAAAAGTGTAAGAAAAATAAGAGAATACGAGTAGTGGAGGAAAGGAAAGAGAGAAAAAAGTGAGGAGAAGGACTAAGAATAGAAAGTGGACAGGGATTAGGGGTGAGAAAGAGAGAGAGAGAAATTTGAAAGAGGAAGTAATTAAAGATAAATAAGGGTAGTAAAGATAAGAAGGGGGGGAAAGTAGAGAGATGGAGATTGGGAGAAGGATGAAGAAGAGAGAGAGAAGGGGAATGGAAGGAGGAGGTGGAGGAGGAAGAAGAAATGAGAGAAGGGGAGTGGAAGAAGAAGTAGGAGGAAGAGAAAGGAGAGTGGAAGAAGAGGAGGAGGTGGAAGAAAGAAAATTATAGCAAGGAGTATTGGAAGATAGGAGAGAGAGAGAGAGAAAAGGAGGCAGGAGGAAATATGAAGGGGAAAGGGAAAGAAAAGTTAAAAGAAGGTGACTAGGAGGAGGAAGGGTGGAGAAAGAAAGGAATTGGAGGAAAAGTGAAGGGAGGGATAGTGGAAAGACGAAATGAGAAAAGGAGACTTCAGGATGAGCAGGTGAGACACTGGAGGGAAATAGGAAGAAAATTTGTCAGAGGTGAGGAACTAAGATGAAAAATAATGAATGGAATAATGTACAGAAGGAAGAGAGGAAATAAGAAAACCGCAAGGAGAAAGAGAAGGAGAAAAGGATACCGTAAGAAGAAGAAGGAGGAGGAAAAAGAAGAAGAGGCGAAGGTGGGAGGGTGTAGCATATGGCTCCTGAAAGTGTGCAGTATTGTGACCTACATAACTAAATGTACACTCATGCCGATGCATACACCAGCATTATACAGACAACCCATTCACACCCAAGACCTTATTTGTGTTTTAGTCTATATTCTTATGTGTGTATATTGATTTTAATCAGTTTTGGGATATCACACACACACACACACACACACACACACACACACACATTGGTACCCCATTTTTATTTCATTTTTGCTATCTCCAGACAATTTTATTCAGCTGTAGGACAACCTGTCAACTGCAGGTGTTAGATAAAACCTCCATGAATTCTCAGGTCTCCAGGGGAAGGGGGTTGGATCTGGTGAATAAAATCATTTGGGTTTGCAAGAGTAAAACATAAGTTATCCTCCCTGAAGTTTGAGGGTCAGCCCTTTCCCCAGCTTGGGCATCCCATGAGCCAAATTAATTCATGTGGTATACTCTTTGCAGTATAACTTGGTCCAGATTTAAGTCCTTTGGCAGCTTAAATCATGTAGCTCAGTGGTAGGCATTTCTTCTATAGTGCCATCATATTCTTGTGTTAATCTGTTGTTCCAACCCAGCATCTGCATAGGAGAGACTGTAAATTTTGGCAGACTTAGGAGAGAATAATTTTAGTCCAAGTTAGGGGAGTTGACAATTTTGGGCCATGTTCGAGTAAAAAGAGTACAGCAGCTGGAAGGAAAAAAAATAGACTAAAATATACATCATGGGACCAAAGGGGGTAAGCCCACAAATGACATGCGAATCCATAATTACATATTCATGCGCTTGTTCACACAAACACACGAGCTAAGGTAACATGCATTCACATAGGTAAATAGCGACCTATATGCATACTGAAATGCAAACACTTATGCAGTGCCTCGCACAGATCTGCCCTGGGCAAATTGATAAATAGTAGGAAGGCATGTAATTAAGGCTTTCAGTCCTAGGTCTGCCCCCTCCCCTTGCTGCTAAAACATGATTTTATTCAGCCTACAGCAGTAAAGTAAAAAAGGATTAATGAAAGTTATACAGTGTGTGTGTGAGTTTGTGTGTGTGTCTGTGTGTATATATATATATATATATATATATATATATATATATATAATTTAGTTTGAAATGCCATTACTAAATGCAGTATGTTAGCTTGGTTACAAGTGTCACCATACTGAAAGGGTTAATCTTTTCTGCCTGAGGGCATCATATTTTATTCCATGCTAGCAGACAGTTTTATTCAGCCTTGGAGAAAGCCAAAGTAGTGAATGGATTAATGAAGGCTGTTGTTAACCCTCCAGTTCAAAATCTATCTTTAGATGAATAGGATTGCCCGGAGATAACACACACACACACACACAATTGTATTGAGAGGATTAAAATCACTTTCAAGTCACGATTTCACTGACACACATCCACAGTCACTTTCATTCACGCTCACGCATACTCTTAATAGCAGTTTCTTCACCGGCAAAGACAAACAAGCAAACACACACTGACCCACAAACCGGCTAGTGCAGAGACAGAGAAAGAGAGAGTTCTGTGAATATGATAATTAGGAAGGGATGAGTGATAGCATTGGTTAAATGTGTGGAAATTTAGAGAGTAATTATTTAACTGAAACGTTTATAGTCATTTACGAGAAAGAAATCTAGAGAAAACATAAACAAAAAAACTTGTTCATAGACATCAAAAACTGGTTGGTACAGTGGCCGGGACGAAGGTAGGGTTGGGTAAACGTGTAAGAATTAGCAGAGCGATTCGTTAAATGACGTATTTATAGTCGTTTACGAGAAGGATTTCGAGAGAAAAGGCAAAAAAAAAAAAAAGCTTAAATCCATCAAAAACTGGTCGACATGATGGCTTAAAAAGTTGACCAATCGCCAACCAGCTTCCGCCACTCACTCGCCCAGCTGTGTTTACATCAGGCTTGAAGGTTACGGCACGCGCCATAGTCTCGGCTCGTGGCGTATATACGAACTTGTTTCTCAGTTTATTTTCGCTTTTATATTTTGGTCGCCTGAGTATATGTTATTCTTGAGGTAGACGAGAGTTGGAATATTTGTATGAGAAATGTGCAGTGCCATAATGGTGATGGTTGCCGAAAACGTTTATGGCAACGCGCAAGCCTCGTACCACATTGCCAGCCAATCAGAACGTCGGGAAGCTCCGCGTACTGCCAATCATGTTGCAGCTTTCCTGTTTGACCAGGTAAACGTAGCTTGCATCACTGTGCCACCAGGTTTCGGCGTTGCGCAGATGAGCAGCGTTGCGTATAGTGCAAGAAGGCGCACATCCGTGTTGCACTGCATTGTGAAACTGAGAATGGAGATTATCAGTATTTATGTACTCCAGCCCTATTATTATTATTATTATTTTATTCCTGGTATCTCTAGACGAATCTCTTCAGCTTAAAGAGGGATCTGTTATAGAGAATGGAATTATAATGTACTTTCTCCTTGTCTGTCTGTTTTCTTCCAAACGCTCTTTTCAGCTTGGCGCCATTCCTCTACTTCACTATTTCACCCAAAGCTCGGCACAGTTATTGCTTGGGCCAATAGCCCAAGACTTTTTTCATTAAAATATATATATAATATATATATATATATATATATATATATATATATATATGGAGTCGTCAGATCTTATAAACGCAAATTTTGGAAGCCTATATTTTGTGTTTGTTCATTTACCTTCATGGCAATTTGTACAGAATCATATTAGTGTATTGTACATGTGTGGATACCATCTTTCATTCCATTGGCGTGTTGGCAGTCTTGTGAAAGGTGTATCTACCCTCAACCGATTGAAAAGTCTTGCATCAGCAGAGTGACATCGCTTGGAGAAGGCAAGGATAAAAAATTGTCATGGACCGGAAGAAGTTACATCTGATGGCCGTTTCGTGCCCTTGTCCAATGATTCGAAAGCAGTACGTGTGTACCCGTTTGAACGAAGGTAAACATTGGGGTGCCTGACGCGTGCAGAAAGGACGTAATGTTAGGCGCTGGTGTTGGTGTTGGGGTGAGTGAGTGAGGACGGGCACAAGGTCGAGAGAGAAGGGGGGGGGTAGGGAAGGAGGGGGGAGTTATTTTCGAGAGAGAGAGAGAGGGGGGGAGGGAGGGAAGGAGGGGGGGGGTTACTTTCAACACCCCCTGTAGCAAATAAGTACACACAGCAACGCACGCGTGCACACACCCAAGGATACCTTTAGTTTACACACACACACACACACACTCAGGTATAGCTATCACTCATTCTCTATTAACCTAGGAAACAGTGAATCACTCCCTAAACATCCTAAAAGGTTCCTAGTTTTTCTAATAACATCCATGCATCCTTGTAATATTTTAACTAGATATAAGCCTCATAACATTAACAGTCAGCAGACATTCCAGCATACTACCAAACTCGCATAGCATCTTGAGAAACGATTTACATATGTGTTGATTATTGGTGATAATTGTATCTTTGTAGAAGCAATTATATTTAAGTGAATCATATAAAACGTATCACTGTCAGCATTAGCAAAATCATCATCGTCTTCGTCATAATTCTTCCCCTTCCTCCTCCTCCTCCTTCTCCTTCTTCTTCTTCCTTTTCTTCTTCTATTTCTTCTTCTTCTTCTTCTTTTATAAACATCATCATTTATCATCATTATCAGTACCGAGTGTGCCTCCATTATAGGGTAGTTGGCAAGATCGAGCAACAGGAAAATAAAACAAGTAATCAGCAATGCTAGTGACATATGCCTTTGCACGGTCAAAACCTAATCTGATACCTAATTCGAAATAAATAAATGAATAAATCAATTGTTTTCGACGTACGTAAAATCTTCAAAACCTACTGGTATCGTAACAAAAGCTTATCTACTAAACCAAATTAAAATGTGTATGTGAGTGAGGTGGAGGAGGGAGAGGGAGGCCAAAGATGAGATGGAGGGATGGAGTGGAGAGGTATATGAGGGAGGGGAGTGTGAGCTGGGAGCAGGTCAGTGAATTGGCGGGGGACCGGGCGACATGGAGGCGATTTGTTTGTGGTATAATTTCCTGTCAAACGACTCCGAGGAATTTGTCTAAAGAGGAATATAATCATGTGGCGGTGGCGAGTTGTGACCTCTCCAATGACGTTTTGATTTTGATTTTGCTACCTTAAGACGATTATATTTACGCTGGATGAATTGTTTAAAACTTGAGGGGTTATATAAAGCTTTCACTAACACCTCAGTTCGAAATTTCCTTCCTAAGCCTAATGGAATCATCAAGTGGGAGGAAGAATAGATTGAAAGGGTTAGTTCAAGACGTCACTTCCCCTTTTCCTTCTTCACTCCCTCCATTTCATTCCTCACTTCCCCCTTCATTAGTCACTTTCCCCTTCATTCCTCCCTCCTTTCATTCTTAGTTTTTTCCTTTCATTTTTCACTCCCCCTTCATTCTTCACTTCTATCCCTTCTTCCTCCATTTCCCCTCCCTTCGCTGCTTCCTCTTCATTCGGTCATATAAACTCATTATTTTGACTGGGAAGAGTTCAGCACAGGGCCATACGCTTGACCTTAACCTAGACCTCTGACCCACCCTGGAGCCTTCGTCTTTGACCCACAGTACCTCTTTCTCCGTCCTGCTTTCGCGTAATTCTGTCTGTCTGTCTGTCTGTCTCTCTCTCTCTCTCTCTCGTTGCCATTTTTCATGTCTTTCGTACCACCAAAGGGATTAATTGAATATAAAAGAAACCCATTGTTATGAAGTTAGGATAATTCTTAAGAATAATTTAATTCATGTATAACAGCAGATTACTGTTGCTTCATATTTTTGTCCTTTTATCCAGTTTTATTTAATACGAAGATAGTAACCAAAATAAAGCATAAATAGAGGCCACAGTTGGGAGGAGGGCGACATGGAGGCGCTTTGTTTGTGGCCACCCCATATGAGGTTAAGGCGTCTGGCTATTCATAGAGAGATAGTTACAGTTATTAGCGATTGTAGTTATGGAGAGTATAGTTCATGTTTGGCAGTGGATGAATGTGGGGTTGCTGTGTGTCTCCCTTGGTCTCTTACTACACCTTTGCCACTTGAGTGTGATCAGGTTTTGTAACTTGCTACCAACAGAGGATTTTATGCAACGTAGGAGAGACTGGAGATGTTGGGTGAGGGAGAGACATAAGTTACAGCCTGAATTCTTTATTTTCTCCAACGTTTCCAGCTCTAACCCTTGTCTCGCTCCCACCCAGCATCTCCACTTGTTGCAATGGATCATCTACTAGGATAGATTGTTAATAATGAGGATAGAACAGCTTTGACTCGATTTGGACCCACTTCAGGAGCTCCTCTTACATATGTGTGTGTGTGTGTGGAGAGGAGCCGAATATCTGTCTTCGCAGTAGTCTTATTACTTATACTTAATTTTTACTTAGGAGAGACCCCGATAGTACTGGAGTCGTCTAGATGATATGATACACGAAAATACCAACGAGTGCCTGTATGAAGTTTCGTTCATGTCTTAGTGTTCTATGTATTTATTATTTTATCACCTGAGGACTTTGGTCATCTTAAGGAGATACCCCGCATAGTGAAGGGGTTAAGATAATATAATGGCCATAGAAAGATGCCCGTATTAGACTGTATGGGTAGAAAAAAAATGTTCGTAATAGACGTTGCTTTTGTGGATAGTTTAGTTTCCCTCGTAGGTGATGGCCTATTATTATAACCAGAAAAAAAAAAATATTGTAGAATGTGTTTGAGAAAAATTTAGTTTAAGTTTTGTACTAGATAAATGTTCATTCCTGCGGCCGAGTGGTCATGCAGTGTGGTCCCCCGTCATGCGTGGGTAATAAAAGGGAGACTCGGCCACTCGTGCACACTGGTCCACTCACTGACGCAAGCACTGGGGGGGAATGATGAACACTTGCTTACACGCCTCAAGCACTCGCTCACACTCACACCCTCTCACTTTTATTTTCTCCCGCATTTATTCTCTCTCTCTCTCTCTCTCTCTCTCTCTCTCTCTCTCTCTCTCTCCAATTTACTTTCCCTTTCATTTTCTTTACCATCTCCTCCCTCCGTCATTCACTGTCCCTTTCTTGTGTGTCCTCCCCTCCATCTTTCTCGTTTTCTCTTTCTCCCTACATATTCCCTCCCCTGTCTACTGTACTTCCTCCAGTCACTCTCGCTTTCTTTTCTTTACCCCCCCTCCACCCCACCCCCCAGTACTGCACACCCTCCCAAGCAAAAACCAGACCCACTACCTCTCTCTCTCTCTCTCTCTCTCTCTCTCTCTCTCTCTCTCTCCTGTAATGTCTTGCTTTTTTTTTTTTTTATCTTACCATTTGTCCTCGCTTCTATTAACTCCATCTGACTTTACTCGTGTGGGTGAAGCAGGGTGACAGGACAGTGGGTTAAACAGAGTGAGACAGGGTGAGAACAGGGAGAACAATTGAGTAAGGGAGAGGAACAGGGTGAAGACTGGGCTGTGTATAGGTTGGGTAGGGTAAGATAGGGCAATGAGAAGACGGGGCTGTGTATGGGTTGGGTAGGGTAAGATAGG
The DNA here is from genome assembly GCF_032717465.1 of Coenobita brevimanus. Taxonomy (NCBI): domain Eukaryota; kingdom Metazoa; phylum Arthropoda; class Malacostraca; order Decapoda; family Coenobitidae; genus Coenobita; species Coenobita brevimanus. Next base: position 35,108,085 of record NC_137043.1, read on the forward strand.
GCAATGAGAAGACGGGGCTGTGTATGGGTTGGGTAGGGTAAGATAGGGCAATGAGAAGACGGGGCTGTGTATGGGTTGGGTAGGGTAAGATAGGGCAATGAGAAGACGGGGCTGTGTATGGGTTGGGTAGGGTACGATAGGGCAGTGAGAAGACGGGGCTGTGTATGGGTTGGGTAGGGTAAGATGGGGCAGTGATAGCGCAGTATGCAGTGTGGCAGGGTGAGAGAATAAACTGGGAGGAGTGAGGGTGGGTGATGATAGTGCAGTGTTGTAGGTTGGGGAGCGTGATGTAATGGATTGGGTAGAATGAGACAGGGTTAGGAAGTGGGTTAAAGAGAATGATGGTAGTGGTGTAGGAAGACTGAGGCGTGGTGATGACTGGGTTAATGTAGTGGACTGGGAAGAGTGTAAAGTAGTTTTGAGAGAGTGGTGTAGCTTGTAGTGGATAAGAGTGATGCATAGTTAAGAAGTGGGTTAGGCAGTGTGAGATAGTGGACGAGGAAGAGTGAGACAAAGGGGTGAAATGAGTAATGATGATGATACAGCAAGGTTGTTAATTAGTCAGTGATAATACAAGGTTAGGCAGAGTGAGACGAGCAAGGTGTAAGGCAGACTGGTGAGGCAAGGTTGATGAGATGAAGCAAGGCTGGAGGAGGATGGGGGTTGAGGGAGAGTGGGGCTTGAGAGTGGTGAGATGATGTGATGTGGGATTGGTGTGTGTGTGTAGTGTGGTATAGTGACAATGGTGGAGATGCGATGATATGTTGGTGGTGAGAGTTAGTGTGGTGGCGGTGTAATGGTGGTGGTTGTGTCATGGTAGACGTGAGAGTTGCGTTTTTGGCAGTGGTGGTTGTGGTGTTAGTGCTGAGGTGGTAGTCGTGGTGGGTGGTGTAGTGTGGCAGTTGTGGTTAGTGGTGGTGATGATGGTGGATGGCTGTGGTAGTTGTGGTAAATGGTGTTGGTGTGGTTGTGTGGCGGGGATGGTGGTAGTGGTGTGGTCGGTGAGTGGTTGTATGGTGGTGGTAGAGGTGGTTGATGGGTGGTTATTTGGTGGTGGTAGTTTTATGATATTACGAGGATGATGAATATGGTGAAGATGTGTGCTAGTGTGGTGTGGTGTGATGCTTTGTGTTGATGTAATGATGCGTGCTAGCGTGGTGTGATGCATGCTAGTTTGGTGGTAATTGTGGTGGGTAGTGTTGGTGGTGAAGGTGCGAGTGTGGTGTTGTGATACGTGCTAATAGCGGTGTTGGGTAGTGTTGGTGGTGAAGGTGCGAGTGTGGTGTTGTGATACGTGCTAATAGCGGTGTTGTGTTGCAAGCTTGCGTTGATTTTTTATGCGTGCTAGTGTGGCAGTAATTGTGGTGCCTAGTATGTGGTGGTGGTGGTGGTGGTGGTAGAGGTAGAGGAGTAGGTCAAGCGAGGCCGGCGTATCCTTGCCTGCTTCACTTCCTGCCTCACCTGCCAACACGCGTGACACCAGAGAGTTAGGCAAGCATGCAGGGGGGAGGGGTTAGGCAGGAGGTAGGCAGATGGTCAGGTAAGAAAACAGAAAATGGAGAAGGGGAGTGAGTATTAAGGGAAAGGATAGACAGGCAGATAGAAGGGGGTTCAGGTAGGATTGAGGTAGGTAGCTGGAAAGGCAAAGTTACAGAGGCACAAGGAGAGGAGTAATTGAATAGGAAGGTAGGAGATAGGCAAGTACACAGGATGAGGAAAAGAAAATAGGAGTTTAGAGGCAGGCTTGAGGAAGAGGTAGATAGGATTGGGGAAAGGAAAATACGGTTGGAGAGGCAGGCTTGGGAAAGAGGTAATCAGTATGAGGTAGGTATACAGAGGGACAGTGAGAAGGGAATCAGGAAAAGGAGGCGAGGAATAGGTAGGATAGATAGCTAATTGCTTCAGTAAAGTGACGTCTTTTTCTTTTATGTCACTGTGCGATTTTGTTATGCTTGAGGGACATTCTCGTTGTGAAAGTCTGTGAAGCAAGTATTAAGAGTAAGGTAAAAACAATGGGGTGGTGCGACAAACTTAGGTAGGGGATAGGTAATTAATTAGAAAGGTATGAGTCAATATCATAATGCAGTAACAGCAATGATGGTGATAAAAAAAAACAATAGGAATAATAGTAATAATCATATAGTAGTAATAATCATAGTAATCATCGCCGTCGTCACCACCACCATCATCGTGATCATTATCATCACCATCATCATCATTCCAGCTTTTTTTCCGCTTAAACATTGGTTGAGGTGAGATCCAGAAACAAAGAAAACATATGTATTATAAGAGTGGGTTAAAAATAGAAAACGTCTGGAAGTAGGCTTACGCGTGGGATAGACAGCAAATGAAGGAATAGTTAGAAGGATAAGGAGAGAAAATAGTGAATAGGTGTAGTGATAGACAAGGATACAGTAAGTCAATAATCAGTTAGGCAGGTGGAAAGGTAAATATGCATGGGTGAGCAAGCAGACGGGTACAGAGGTTGATTGGTAATTTAAAAAAATGGTAGGTGGAGAGAGAGAGAGAGAGAGTCAGGAAGTAAAACTGGTAATGGAGCCATTTCTTGTATGGATCATCCGTTGAGATTTCACTTAACGGAGGGGAGTTGGATGGAAGAGGAAAAAAAAAGTTTGTAGATGAGAGGGAAGAGAGAGAAAGGAGGAATGAGTAAATAACAGGGGAGGAAGAAAGAGGAGGTAGATAAGAGGGAGGAGAGAGAGAGAAAAGAGGGCAGGAGAGGAGAGGGAGAAGGTGCAGGAGAAAAGAGAGGATGGGGGAAGGGACAGCAAAAGTAAAGGGGAAAGTGATTGGTGAAGAGAGAGGAGACAGGGAAAGAACTGTAGGAGAAGTGAGGGGTGGGAGAAAGGTAGAGTGGTGTAAGGGGAAAGGAAGTACATGAAAGAGATTGAGAAGGTAAGGAGAGATGTGACGGGAGTGGAAGAAGGTTGGAAGGGGAAAATGGGTCATAGAGGAACAGAAAGAGTGGGGACGAAGACGAGGTTAAAGAAGGACAGGAAGGAAGAGGGGAACAGGAGAGGGAAATGGTGGCGAAATGAGGGGAGAAAGGGAGAGTATAGGGGACGTGGATAAAGTAGAAAGGAAAAGAGAAAATGAAAGGTGGGGAGAGATCGTAGACAGCAGGGAGAGAGGGAGTACGTTAACGAGTGCAGGAGGGAAAGGGAGGGATAAAGGGGAGGGGAGGGAATATATGAAGATAGAGGAGAGGGGGCCCTAAGAGAGGGGAAAGATGATGTTAGGTGAGGGAAGGAGAGGGATGGAGGAAAGGGAAGGAAGGGAAGAGAGGAGAGGAGAGGGTAGGGTAGGAAAGGGGAAGGGAAGGAGAGAAAAGGGTATGGAAGGGGGGAGATTAGGAAAGGAGGAAAGGGGAAGGAAGTTGAGAGGGTGGGAAGGGAGGAGAGTATGATGGAGTGAGCTTCGTAAGTGGTGAAAGTGACGGGGCTTGAGACACCGCCACCACCACTGCTCATTACTGGGCAAGGATGAGCTGCGGCCTTGTCCCCCCCTCCTCACACCTACTACCTCCATGACCCCTTCCCCCTTTCCTCCTCCACTCTACCCCCTGGCCTCTCTTTCCCCCACCGTACACCCATGCTCCCACCTTGCCTCCCTCATACCTCACAGTCCTCTGCCCCCCTGTGTCTTACCTGCCGTCTTTAACCACCACTTATTTCCTATGATAGCTTCTTGAATCCTCTCCCCTTCCCCATCTCCTTCCACCACTCTCTCTCTCTCTCTCTCTCTCTCTCTCTCTCTCTCTCTCTCACACACACACACACACACACACACACACACACACACACACACACACACACACACACTTTGACTCATCCACCTTCCTGCTTGTGACTCATTTCCATTTCCACAAATCCCACTCTCCCACACTCCCTCTCCACCCCCTGCCCCCCCTCCATCTTTCTCGTCGCGCTTCCTCGTACTTTATCTTTCACTCTCCAGTTATTTTCCTAGTCCCTTTCCTACCTCACCCCACTCTGTCATCACTACCCCTTACCCTCTTCACACGCCCTCACCCTCCCTCTCCTCCCACTCACTTCTCTCTTCGCTGTCCCCTCTCTTCCCTCCGTCACTATTCCCTTTTTTCCTCCATGCCTTCCTTCACTGTCCACTCTCTTCCTCCCAGCCTCCTCTTGCTATCCTCCTTCTCCATTCCATCCTTCCTTCCTACCTTACCCTTCCATCTGCATCCCTCACATCCCCCTCACTCCCCTCATTTTTCCTTTATTATTCTCTATCCTCCCTCCCCTCCATTTAACTTCCTTTCCCCCTGCCCTCCCCTCCCCCTTTCCTGTCTCTCACTTCCCCTTTTCCCACGACCTTCATTTCCCCCTCGTGGGTGGAACATGGTCAGTGGGTCTTCAGTGTTTAATTCTGGGGACACTTCACGCTCATCGTCTGTCGTAATTCACACGTGACGGGGACGAAAGAGAGAAGAGAGAGAGAGATGCAGACTCCCAGGTCCTTTCTAAGTGTTCTGGCTTTAACACTAAAGACTTACCTTCTAATTATGGAACGTAATTACATGACAACAAAGCAGAAGGCTCTCCCCAACCCAGACCTTCCAATAAACTGCCTTACAGATACTGGGAAATATATTGAAGATATGCCAAGTAGGAATGAAGGAAATTTTTTCAGAATGGTTGAAAGTAGTATTTAAATGAAACTACCAATACTACAAACTCGAACCACTGCTGCTAAGGGTGGAATATGTATTTCCTTATTTATATGTGTAATACTTAAAAGATTTTCGTATGATGTGTGTTTCACTGGTGCTTTGTTATAGAAACGAGAGAGAGAGAGAGAGAGAATAGAGAAGTGACGGAGAGGGGAAAGAAGGAGTTGCAGTCTTTAAACCTTTACGTTTGGGGGGTTACTGAGGAGGCGAAATTTCTTACTCTTAAATTACTGCTGTATTAATATAAGAGGATAGCTAGGTTTTAAATCTGGTGATATTTCTCTCTCTCTCTCTCTCTCAGGTAGGAACAGCACCGATCTAGGTAACTTTTTGCTTCACATTTTTTTCCCACCTGTTGCTTCTTTTTACACAAGCGGCCTTTGTACTAGGCAATTTCTTTTGTACTTCCTTGTTCCACTTCCGTCTCTTTATTCTTCCTCCTCCTCCTCATCTTGTAGTTCCATCTCTTATAATTATTGTCTTTTTCTGCTCGTCTTATTTTGCCCTCTATGCTATGGCGGAGACTTGTAATTTTGATCTGTTTTATTGCTCTTTCAGTCATATTCAGTTTGGCGCCATTCCTTCAGGCCCTCACCGCTTCTTTTCAAACTTGGCACATAGTTCATTGGGTGTGTAATTCTCTCTCTCTCTCTCTCTCTCTCTCTCTCTCTCTCTCTCTCTCTCTCTCTCTCTCTCTATCTCCCAGTTTAGGTCTTCTATAGGAATTTATGGATCACCGTAAAACACAGAAATATATCCTTGTACTGTCGAGGTCTGGAGACCATTTTGCATTCCCCTCAAAGTGTTGGCTGTCTTTAATCTCCTCCTTTTTAACATTTCTTTTCCTCCTGTTCATCTTTTCTTTTTCTTCTCATCCTTCACCTCCTCTTCGAGTTACCTTGTTACTCGGCTCGGTCAGTTTTCTTTACTTAAATGATTGTATTTCTTCTTTACCTTGTGCTTCTTTTATTCGGCGTTTTCCTCTTCCTCCTCCCCTTTTTCATTTTGTGGCCTACATTGTAACTGATTTTAATTTTCATCAGTCCTCCCCTTCCTCCTCCTCCTCCTCCTCTTTTTTCTTATGTCCGACCTTGCTTTTGTTACACTGCCAATATTCATCATTCACATATCCTTTCCGCCCCCTTGCATTTCTTACCTGACCTTTGCTGTCACTTAGCTTGGTTATATCAGTCATGTTTTAGTTCCTCCTCCTCCTCCTCCTCCTCCTCCTCCTCCTCCCTCTTTTCCCAACACACCATCTCAAGGTTTATATATATTGACCCAACACACATCAGCCTCGGAGGTAAACACACACAGTTTAGAGGGAAGGTTAGGTGAAGAGAAGGAGAGAAGGGAGATTGATGGAGGGATGGCTGTGAGGATGGCAGGAAGGGAGGGAGTTCGATGGTGGGAAGGTTAGATAGAGGAAGGAAAGAAGGGAAGGTATCATGGAGGGATGGAAGGAGAGGTTAGATGGTGAAAAATAATAGGTGGAAATTAATACGGGAGTGTTGGAGGGAGGGAAAGAAGGTAAAGAAGCTAGGTGGTGGAGGTGAAGGAGAGTTAAGGGTGATGTTAGATGATGAGGAGAGAGAAAAGAAAAGAAAGGATGATTAGATGGAGGGAGAAATGGTTAGATGGAGGGAGGAAGGAAGAGATGTCTATACGGAGGCAGGAAAGGAAGGATAAATTTAAATGGAGGGAAAAAAGAAAGGTAGATGGAAGGAAATGAATGGCAGGATGAGAGGGAGGGAAAACTAGATGGAAAGGTGGGATGAAGGGAGAGAGGGGAAGTATAGATAGAGTGAAATAATCGTCATAGAAGGATTGAATTGGAAGAAGGTAGATGGATAGTTAGAAAAAAAGGAGAGAGAGAGAGAGAGAGGGAGGGAGGGAGGGAGGGAGGGAGGGAGGGAGGGAGGCTATTGGGAGTCAAGGTGGATAGCAAAATTTGAAGTATGTGAAAGATTTTGAAGAAGGAAAAGGAAGTGGAGGGAATAAGTTACAATGAAAATAATTTGTAATAGAAGAGAGGCAGAGTGGAGGAGGTGAAGGTGGTTGTCTTTTTTGTGTTTGTTTCTCCCTTTTTTTTCTTTTCTTTTTTCTCTTAGCTGTTCCTCTTCCCTTTTGTTTCCTTGTCTCCTGAAGTATATATTGTAGGTTGATAAGTATTAGGTGTGTGTGTGTGTGTGTGTGTGTGTGTGTGTGTGTGTGTGTGTGTGTGTGTGTGTGTGTGTGTGTTTTATCTTTTCTCTGTCTCCTTCGTCCTTCTGTTCTCCATCTCCAGTCAATTATTGTAAGTTGATGATGGTTAGCTAGCAGAAAATGTATGTGTGTGTGTGTGTGTGTGTGTGTGTGTGTGTGTAAATAGGGAGAAGGGGTGTGGTAAGGGAGGATGACTGGAGGGAAGGAAAGTTTGAAGGGAAGGATGTGGGGGGGGGGGATTAAGGAGAAGGCTGTTGAAAGGGAATGGAAGTGGTAATTAAGAGAAAGAGAGAGAGAGAGTAAACATAGGACGAGAATGGGTTTTGGCGTTAATTCCTTGAGTCCTAGAACGTCAATTTTATCTTATTCTTCCTACCCTCAGACGATTTCATTCATCCTAGAAAAGATATTTAGAACTTAAGGGTCTGTATTTAACCTCTCCAGATAGAAAAACTCGTCCTATTCTGAATGTAATCGTCTATTAAGAATAATAAGTGAAATGTTTCCGTGGATGTTAATGAGTTTTGACTGAATGGGAGGGAGATGAAAGAAGAGTGGAAAGGGGAGGAATTTAGAAGAAAAGTGAAGAGAAATGTGAATGGGAATAAATCAAAGAAAATTTGTTGGGTGGAGTTAATAGATATTAGTGGAAAAGGGAGTAGAAGGAGAGGGAAAAGGAAGAACAGACTAGAAGAGGAAGTGTGCAAGGATGGAGTATGTGAAGGAAGAGATAATTAAGAATGATGTAGAAGTAGGATTTTAGAAGATAGAGGTTTGAAAAAGAGGAAACAGGGAAAAAACTGGAAGTGAGGTGTATAAGGAGGAAGGAATGTTAAAGAAGGGATATATGAAGCGAAGAATAAGAGAAGTGAGAAAGGAAAGGAAAGAACAAGGTTATTTCTGAGATACAGGAAGAAGAGGGAAAGGAGAGGAAAGAGTATCTGAGATAAGGGAAGCGAATTGTGAAAGATTGGAAAAGAATTAATTAGGGATGCAGTAAAAGGGAGGGAAGCTAAAGAATAAAGGAAGAGATATGTGAGGGGAAGGAAGGAATGTAAAGGATGTAATCGTGGGAGAGAAAAAATAGGAGAAAATTTACGAGAAGGAAGGAGAGGAGAAACTAAGAGAAACCATTTATGGGAGAGGGAAGTACGGAAGGAAGACAAATAAAGAATAAGGAAGCAAATGGGAAAGGAAGGGAGGGAAGAATTACTATTATCTGACAGGCAATTCATGTTTCAACCATATTCCCGGCAGCTTTCACTAAAGGTCTGTGTCACAAGGTTATTAGAATATTTCACCTTGATAGACTGAAGGTTGAATCAAGACCCGTATGACCCACATATGGTTCGGGTGATTGGTGAGTTCGAGTAATAGTGAGTACGAGAGATCCTACCTTGTACTCGTATTATATTATCTGTTAGTCGCCAGAATCAGAGTGGTGACTGAAAGATATACGTGACCTAAAAACGAATAAAGGAGAGAGACGATTCGGATGATTTGGTGATTTGGGATTAGTAGTGAAACCGAGAGATCCTTTACCCCTAAAATGCATAAAATTGTCCTTTGGCAGCTAGATAAAAGTTGAATTATATTGTAATGAATGAAGGGAAAGAAGTTAGGATGAATGGAAAGACAAACGAGTAGCGAATTGAAGCGTGTGAGAAGCCCATGCATACAAAATTGCCAGTAACCGGAATGAAAGTAGTAAATGAAAGAAAGATGTACATGACTTGGATATAAATGGAGGAGAGAGATGATTAGGATGATTGGCTAGTGCTGTTATTAGTGGCTGTAGTAACTTAGCCCAGTGAGTACGAGAACCCATTCCCAAAATTATATACAAATCGTCTATCAGCTTCCGGAGAGAGAGAGAGAGAGAGAGACTGGAATGGTTTTTCATCCTTTATACAAGCGCGCGGGTTACATCCTTCCCTGGGCTGTATAAAATCATCTGACTACCGGGACTGACTCACTCACTCGTACGCAGTCGTGGTGAAGGGGTTGTCAGGTGTCTGGTGAGCGAAAACGAGTGGATTTCAAAGGTACAGTGGTTTTAAGAAACAACGAAAAATTATAAGAGACAGGTAGCTTCTCACCGCATCTTCATAGGTAGGAATAAGGTTTGAAATGACAAATGAGATGGAGTTGAGGTGGGATTGGGATGATTGGATGCTGATTAGGGTAGGCTTGGAGAATTAGCTGTAATGGAAAACAATATGAACATACTGAGAATTGGTTGATGGGTGAGAATAAACCTCGGACTGGCTTGCAAAAATAGCTATAGGTAAGGTAAATAGCTATAAATCGGCGAGGCCCTGGGGACTGATAAAAGATTGCATATTGATTAGGTAAACAGCTTTGAACTGTTTGAAGAGTAGATGTCGATGAAGAAAAATTAGCCTTGGACTTACTAATAATGTTCGACTGACGGTAGGATTAGCTGTGGATGAGATGCCGGTAAATAGTCGTGAATCAACTAGACCATTGGTAAGTGATAAAAGATTGCAAGATTGATGAGGAAAATAGCTTTGAAATGACTGGATTAGGTGTACATTAAAAAATAAGTTTGAACAGGCCGAGAATTACGTGTAGACTAGGAAATTGCCATCTTGGACTGAGTGGAGAGATTTACTGGAGGTCAGGTGATTAGCTCGCCGATATTTCACTGAACGTCGATATTGCCTGAGTCGCAAGATGGGACGAGAGACAAAAAGTGAATATTCTTTTATTTCCTGTTTTCCTTTTTGCCAGTGGACGCTTCAGGTTTTTCTCTTTTTTTTTCCTTAGTAATACAGGAATTGGAAGGCTCAGATTGAAAAAAATAGCTTTTTTTTTTTTTTTTTTTTTCCCCAGACTAGCGTGTCTGCATTTCCTGTCATCCATGAAATCTCGTATTTGTCAAAAGATGCAAGTCTCTCTCTCTCTCTCTCTCTCTCTCTCTCTCTCTCTCTCTCTCTCTCTCGTTTTCGCTACTGGTAAGCCTACTGATACTAATAGATGAATTATACCCAGACCATGAAACTACATATATTATCATGATTCAACTTATTCTTCGCGACCTACACGTTTGTATATCCATCCTCCACCCCCTCATCATCATCATCATCCTCACACACACACACACACACACACACACACACACACACACACACACACTGTAGGAAATAGGTTGAAGGTGAACATGATGCTTACGAGGTGTGGTTAAGCGAAGTATTTTTTAACGTTATTCGTGTGTTGATATTTAACTCCTTCATTATGATGATGATGATGTATTATTATTATTATTATCATTATTATTATTATTATTATTGTTATTATTTTTTTTTATATTGTTACTCTTGTTATTATATATTTTTGTTATCGTCATTGCTGCTCCCAGAATGATGTTAAACTTAAAAAAGAACCGTAGTAGAAAAGGAGTTAAAGGAGGCTGTATCTAGCCCCTTCAGCTCGAAAAGGAGAGAGAGAGAGAGAGACTGGAAAACTACAAAAAAGGATATACATACGGCAAATGTACAACAGTAAACAGATGAAAGGAACAGGACAGATGAGACGGATGAAAAACTTTGACGTCCAGGTGGCAGAGACGAACACTGATGAAACATTTAAGAATAGGTCGAAATGAGATGGAAGAGGGGAATTGGACGAAACCTGAGACAGATGATATTTTGACGTGAAAGTGACGAATCAAGGCGAAACAAGTGATGGAAACGAAACGGTGGTGAAAGACAACGGGGGAACTGATGACGTACAGCGGAGACGAAATTAATTTGAAACAGAGATAAATAAAGGACGAGGCGATGTGAAACAGAGACTAAAGCAGGTCTTGTGGGGTGAAAGAAACTGAAACGGGTCCAGACGAGAGGTACGAGTAAGCAACCGGATGTTTTGCACTGAGGCATCTAGGGACTTCCTGAGTCAGATGAGTGGGGGAATACGTGTCATCGCCACAGTAGGTAATATTTTGACGTGAACTAGACAAAATCAGGTGATGACTTAATGAAACGGGTGAAGCAACGGGTGATATATTGAGATGTTGCAGGAGATGAAGTTAGGTGAAACAGACTAAAACCCAGGTGTAAGCAAGGATGAAGCAAGTGAAAGTAAATGAACAGGAAGTAAGCTGGATGAAACAGGTGAAACAAGGTGGATGTATACTGGATGAAACCGGGACAAAGCCAGGTGTAATTAGGATGAAAGAGGCGACACTGAACTAGCAGGTTGTAAATGGCTGAAGCGGAGACAAAAACCAGGCGTAAGCAGGATAAAACAGGTGACCCTCTGAAGTAGCAGGGCGTAAATGGCAGAAGAAGGGACAGAACCAGGTTTAAACTGGCTGAAACAGGTGAAACTAAACTACCAGGATGTAAGCGAGATGAAACAGGTGTGAAACTGAAACTTGCAGGATGTTCTGGATGCATCTGGCCACCCGGGTCCTTGGTGTGGCGGCGCTGGCGGCTCCCGTACTCTTCACCTTCGCCGTCCCCTCCGTCGCCCCTCCTGGTCCCCCCTCAAACCTCTCTGTGAGTCCCTTACCCCCCCTCCTACCCGTGCCTTCCTCCCCTCCCCACCCTGTCAAACCATTTTCCTTTACCTATAACATCATCATCGTCTTTAATTTCCACCCTGCCCCTCCCCCTCAGTCTCTCTGTGAGCCCCTCCTCTCTTGCCTTCCTTCCCCCACCCCATGTCTTATTTCCTTTACACATATCCCTATCGTCATTAGCATCTCATCTCATTACCGTCCCTTTCCCTGCAGCCCCCTTCCCCTCCGACCCCCACTCAAAGCTCTCTGGGAGTCTCATGCCCTCCGTACCAACTCCCCCCTTTATGGTCATTCCTTTCATTTGTACCTTTGTTTACCTCTGTCCTCACCACCCGCCTCTGCTTACTGTCCATCATAATCCACCTTTCCGTTCCCCATATCCTACCAGTATCCTTGTTTTCGTTTTATTTTCGTAAGCATCATCGTCATCCGTCTCCCTCTTGCCCTCTCGTCGTCCCCCTTCCTTTCGACCCCTTCGTCCTTCTTCTCTTCCCACATCCTTCATCTGAACAGTGCTTTTGTGATCACCCACAACATTCGTCTTCACCCACCATTCTTCCTCACCTCATTCCTCTCTCATTCTCCCTCACCTAACTCCCCCTTTCTACTTCATATCAGCCTTGCATTCTTGTTTTTCAGCTTTCCATTGCCATTCTTCCTCACTCCTTCGTACTTCCTGTACTTCACTCCCTCCCTCCCCGCTCGTATCTCGAGTCCTTTTAAAATTTACTCCTCCAGCTCACCTTACTTCATTTGTCTTTCCTCCAACTTTCCCCAACGCAGAATTTTCTTCCGCATTCTTACCCTCCTCTCCTGTCCTCTCCTCTTCTTCTTCGCCCTTCCCCCTTCCCTACTTCAGAATCCTTCCTTCCTTACTACTGACCACTTCAGTAATTCAGTCGTTCACTCCCTGTCGTTGCCCTTCTTTTCTTCCATTCCCCCTTCCCCCTCCTTCTCTCCGTCCTTATCACTCTCCCTCTCTTCTCCTCCAATTTCCAACTCAAGAATAATTCTTCCCAGTCATTGAATCCACCTCTCTCTCTCTCTCTCTCTCTCTCTCTCTCTCTCTCTCTCTCTCTCTCTCTCTCTCTCTCTCTCTCTCTCACCTTTCGTATCCTCCCCTCCTCTCTACTCCACTGTAACCTACTGTCTTCTCTTTTACTATTCACTGCACATTTCATATATCATGTCATCTTTACTTCCCTCTCCTCTCCTCTCCTCCTCTCTCTCACCTTTCGTATCCTCCCCTCCTCTCTACTCCACTGTAACCTACTGTCTTCTCTTTTACTCTACTATATACTGCACATTTCATATATCATGTCATCTTTACTTCCTTCTCCTCTCCTCTCCTCCTCTCTCTCTCTCCTCTCCTCTCCTCTCCTCTCCTCTCATGTCACCATCTCCATTAATATCTTTCCTTTTCCTCTCGTATCATTTTTTTTTTTGTCCTATTTCCTTCCTTCCTTCCTTCCTGCCTACCTTCCATAACCAGTCTATACCACGGTCGGATCCAGCGCGTAACCGCTTTTTTCGGCCCTCTCCCCTCAACCTTGCCCCTTCTCTGATTCTCTCTCTCTCTCTCTCTCTCTCTCTCACACACACACACACACACACACACACACACACACACACACACACACACACACACACACACACACACACACACACACACACACACACACACACACACACACACACACACACACACACACACACACACACACACACACACACAGTATTTCCTGTTTCCACTTATCCTAATTCCACCTCACACCTCGCATCATCTTGCATTCCACTCCTACACATTCCATGCTACGCACTTTAACCCAGCTCTCCTTCCACTCTCCTATTCATTCCATCCCTCCCCTCACATCAGCTTCCATTCCTGTCTCCCAGTCCATTTTTTTCTTTTTTTAATTCTCTCAGTTGTTTGTGTCCATATCAAACCTTCTTTTGTCTCAGTCCACTCTTGTTTCTTTCAATCTCTTCCCTCCATTCCATTCTCTCTTGGTTCATTCCTTCCATTCCTTTCTTAATTCATTCCATCCCTTCTCTTCCTCTACCCATTCTGGTCTGTCATTTTACTTCCTCTCCGTCTGTTCCATTCATGCTCTCCCTTGTACCTCCTTTTTTTTTTTTTTTTTTTTCCGGTATTTTTTACTACATTCGATCTTTCCCAATCTCCCCCCCCCCCTGCAACCTTCAATCCTTCCCAGAAACTCCCCTCCACCTCTCTCTCTCTCTCTCTCTCTCTCTCTCTCTCTCTCTCTCTCTCTCTCTCTCTCTCTCTCTCTCTCTCTCTCTCTCTCATTTCGTACTTTCACCTATTTTCTACATATTATTCATTCTCTTACACTCTTTCCTCTATCCTCTCCCTTATTCTGTTTCTGTCCTTTCATTTCTCATCCCTTCTTTATTCCAACTCTTCTCACAATCTTCCCGTCTCTTTTCCTCATTCAGTCTTTCCCATGTTTTCCTGTCTTTAATTATATCTCTTCCAAGGTCTTTATTATCCTATCTTTTCCTATTTTTTTTTATTCTATATTTTCCGCATTTATATTCCGTCGTTTCTTCAGTTCCGTCTTTTCATCAGTCTTTTTAAATTCATCTTTTTCCCATTTCTTTATTTCACTTTTCTCAGTTTTTATTTTATCTTTTCCACCCCCCACCCTGCTGCCCCTTTCACCCCATCATTTCATCTTCCCCACAAACTCTCCCTTATTTTCTTCCTTAGTACACCCTTCCCCACCATCCTTGCCCCTCTCCTAAATCCACCTCCCCTCTGTCACATCCTTACAATCCTCCCCTTCCCTCCTCCCCCTTCCCAATTTTTCCCATAGTACAGTGCACAGGTTTTGGTGATTTTTATGGCTGCTGTTTTTCGTGGTTGTGATGATGGTGGTGGTGATACGCGTTGTGAATGTGGTGGTGGCATGATAGAGAGTTTAGGCAGAAAAGTAACTGATTGCGGTGTTGGATTTGGTGGTGATAGTGAGGGTGGTGGTAGGTGGTGGTGGTGATGCGATAAGGGTATAATAACGGTAAACAGGATGTTATAATTGATGATGATGGTTGTAAATATAGTGATGGTGGTGGTAGCGGTGATAGAGGTGGTGGTGAAATGTGGTGGTGGTGGTGGTGATGATTGTAGTGGTGGTAGTGAGATGTTAATATTGCTAATAATGGTAAACAGGATGATATAATTGTTTTGGTGATGGCTAAATATGGTGGTGGTGATGACTGGAAATGCACTAACAATGCCATCTGCTTTATTCTCTTTACTTTAACTTGGCGTCAATTGCCGCGTCCATCCTGAATGCAGAGTTGTCGCAATAGATTAACACTAGTATATGATGCTAGTCACGAAGAAGTGCAATGGGAAAATGTAGAGCCGTAGTATTTTTTTGTTTATACCAGTGAGTTACATACAGTAAGCTACAAAAGGACAAAAGCCTAGGTCAGGTTAAAGTACAATATACAGTATATATATATATATATATATATATATATATATTCCAAACGGATTAAAGCAAGACTCGTTTTTTTGCTTAACCTTATTTGGAAGGCGTGAATTCTGCAGGCTTTGGGCATTGCTTTCCGACTTTCTGTTTGACATAATATTTCTCCTTTATTTATACCATTGACGTCGACCCGAATAGTAGATACATAAGTCAATTAATCTAACTTGCGTACACGACACCTTGCATGATTTTTTATTTTATTATTACGCTTCATAGTATCATTTATTAGTGTGTACTCACATATCACAAATGGCGATGCTGGTGTTTTGCGTCCCTAATTATTTTGAACCCTGCTGTAATGTGAGTGGTTTTGCTTGTAGTCTCTCTCTCTCTCTCTCTCTCTCTCTCTCTCAGTATTTTCATATTTTATTCTCTTACTAACAGAAGTAGTTCCATATGCATGCAGATGGTCCCTATATCTTTCTGTTGTATGTCTGTGGCATGTATTAAGATATATTTATGTCGTAAGTATATTTTTTCCTGTAGCATGGTGTAAAATTTGCAGTAAGAATATTTTTTCCTGTAGCATGATCTTACGCATGTTTTGCAGTATTAGTTTTTTTTTTCTTTCTTTAGTGGATGACTTCAGTATTAAAATTTACTCCGTTCATATTTTTATTTCCTGATATTTACAGGTTATATGTGGTTCCCCAACAAAGTAAGACACCCCCATTTCTCTCTCCCCTCCCCCCTTCCCTCACCCCTTTTTAAAATCTCCCCAACAAATTAATACGATTGTTTTACCAGATACTACCACTTTTTGCGAGACTTTCCTTAATCAAATTCTGATATTACCTTTCGGTAGTATTTACTGTATTTTATGCCTTAATTCTTGTGTTTATTTTCTGTCTCCCTTTTTTCCATCCGTACAACTTAGAATATTAGTTTTTCTTGAAGACCTTCTCTGTTCAAGACTGTTATCTTCGCATTTCCTATCATTTTCTTTATAGTTTTTTAATAACCGTTTAATTGATGTGCGCAGCCTCGGAGATCATTACACTGAGCATGTTTTCCGGTGATCCTAGTACCATTTATATTGTAAGGTCATTTTAGACCAACTTTATATATATGTATTTAATTTTCTTATTACACTACAGTATTTTTTTTGTAACTTCGTGTCTTGCATATACATTTTGTACTTCCTGTCACCATTTCGTTACAGTGCATAGCCTTTGGATTTAGATTCTAAATTCCATTCCATTCCAGTTACATAATATTTTCTAGTGTTTTGGTTACAGCTTCCAAATTCCAGTCCATTCAGAAATATTCTCATGTATTTTAGCTACCTCTCTCAAGTGACCACATGGCTTGCATACACAGCATACAGAAGAATATTAGCATGCTTAGATATAAATTGAAACGAAAGAGGTGCTAGGGAGACAACACGAAAACTGTATGATTAAGATTTCTTGCCGCCTGTGTCACTCATAATTTCACATTCGCTTCTTCATTCAGCTGTAAATAACACGAAAACTGTATGAGTAAGATTTCTTGCCGCCTGTGTCACTCATAATTTCACATTCGCTTCTTCATTCAGCTGTAAATTTCCTCTTGTTTTGCTGTTCTGTGGTGTAAATAGAGGGTTTAATTTGTTTAATGTAGTACTTCATAGTCTGTCCTTTTCTTTCTTGGTTTTGTAGCTGTACTTTTTCCTGTTTTTATGTACATTTCCTTTGCAGAGTAGAATAAGTACTGTATACTGTAGATGTTTTTCATATAAGTAGAAGAGTAATTATACATCATAGTAATAGCAGTAGGTTTATGATAGCTGTAAGTTATCTATATCTAAATAATAAACTAAGTAGTAGTAGTATAATAACATGAAGATCATTTGTGCACATAAATAGCAGGTATGAGCACTTAGATTAAAATAACTAACTGAAGTACTTTGTTTATATTAAAGTAACAAATTAAGTTCTGTTGATTAATATTATTCAGATATTGCCAGATATCCACTAATGTTTCTGGTAAAGTAGAGTAAGTAATGGTAAATGGTAGTTGTTGATTTAAGTTGATGTTAGAGAAATGTAGGTAATTTTAAAGTATAATTTTGTTGTACTAATATTTTGTCTTTCCTTCCTCTCTTCCTCCTGTTTCCTCCCTTCTCTCTTTCTCTCTCTCTCTCTCTCTCCCCCATGTTGTCTTTCCTTCCTCTCTTCCTCCTGTTCCCCCTCTTCTCTCTCTCTCTCTCTCTCTCTCTCTCTCATTTTTTATTTCCTTTTTTCATTGCCATTCCCTTTGCCTTTCACCTGACACCCTGGCTGTAGGATGTGGTGGGTGCAGCAGGGTTGGAGGCTAATTGTAGTGCTGGTGTTGTGGCGACTGTTATCCCTCAAGAGTAAGAGGGCCCGTGCCTCCCTCAACGGCCTCCTGCGGCTCCTCCTCCACCTCCTCTCCTACCTCCCACTCATCAACCGGATATGAGGGCTAGTGGGTAATCGATGCCCCATTCTGGTAGATCAGAGTTGCATTTCACTCCTGGTCAGCTGTGGGATGTCCGCGTCACCGGCCGAGTGTAGGACTCCTAAGTCAATCGTCCTCTGTGGAGCGATTCCAGTCAAGAGTCCTGGAACATTTAATTTTGTTGATTGTGGCATCTCTAGTACCCTAGTTAAGGGTGCTGGATTGTGCATTCCAGTTGAACACAGGATCTCCCCTCCATCCAGGAAGAATCATGGAGCTTGCAGTTTTATCAACCTTAACATATGTCCTCTATTTGACAGTGAGATTTCTCCAGTTAAGAGCACTGGGTTCTTTATTCTGGTTGGCCAAAGGATCTCCCTTCTGGCTGATCTTACGAGGTATTCTCCAGTGAATTGCGGGATATTCCTCCAAGTCAGGCAGTCCAGGATCACTGTTTTATTTTTTAAGGGACGGTCCTGGATTTCATTTGTATTTGAGATATCCAGGCAACCTTGCTTGTGATGACTGGAGCACCAACATTAGACCAGAACCTTGTTATTTGCCCTTACTCGCTATTCCAGGTAATTCCTTCGTTGTTGTTACTGTTGTTGTGTGCTGAAAATGAAAGAAGAGTAGACGAGAGACCTTTTTTTCCCATATACATAAACTTTTTATTGGAAAAGTAGAATGACTGGTGGTAAGTTTAAGCATGTTGATAAGTGTGAGCAAGAAGAAACATCAAGTGTATTCTGCATGCTTTACAGCTGCACAAGGAGAAACTCGCATACATTTGGTAGGGTGTTGGTTATTACGGACTCTGGAAGTTAGAAAACACTGTGGAGCAATTAACTCTGTGTTTGAAGGTGCTAGAAATATGCTAGTGGTTGCCATTAGGCACATTTCCAAAGTTGTTTTAATAATTAAAAAATATCCCATTAAGAGACTTTATGGACATTTTTTTTAGCACTGGTCAATAAATAATAATTTTGTTAGAGCAGTGCTATGTGAAAGTGTTGCTTTAATTTAATAAATATGTAGTTTGTTCAGTAAAGTATTGAACATTGGGACACAACGAAATGTCAAGCAAAAGAAACTGTGACAGTTGTATGAAAAGACAGTGTTAGTTGAGAAAATCATCCATGACAGTTTAGACAGCAAGTGACTACTGGATGTTGCATACTGCATACCAGGTCTAATTATATTATTATAATTTCATATCATCACTGAGATGTTCCAGTCATAATTGTGGCATTTACAGACACAAGCAACTAGTGCCTGATGTTGAAAAATAAATGATTGATTATTGTGTACATAAGCAAGATCTTTAGAAATTCCATGCTTGGATGCTTCTCCTCAGCAAATGGCCTTTGGACTGCATTATACAGTACTTGTAGGTTGATTATAAAAAAAATATAAAGTGAAAATAGCTGGATAGAAAAATAAATGATGAATTATTGTGTACATAAGCAAGATCTTTAGAAATTCCGTGCTTGGATGCTTCTCCTCAGCGAATGGCCTTCGGACTGCATTATACATTACTTGTAGGTTGATTATAAAAAAAATAAAATGAAAATAGTTGGATAGTCAAGATTGAAATAAAGACTGATCAAAAGGCTTAGGAAGAATGTGCCCTGCATTTTTGTGGTTGATAAATAGAAATTTTTAAAGAATGGTAAACTTTAAGCAGGAAGCTTCAGATACATATAGCCTACATATGAAATACTGGTCAAATAATTGGAAAATCATGCATAGAATACTTTCTGTCACATGAAATTAAAGGCATAATTATGATAATATACAGTAGCTGGAAATAAATCAGTGATTAGAAAGCAGGGAAAGCAACATTCAAACTCTGCGAAATCTTCAGCTACTAATTTAGGCATATTTTGCTAGAAGTGGTGACACTAGAACAAGTCTGCATTGTACTTGAACAAAAGTTTCGTTTAAACCATGCTAAACATTAGCACATTGTGAAGACCAGTACATACCTCATTTCTTTAAAAGGAACATGCATGAACTAACTGCATAGTACTTTGTTGTTAAATGTCACAGAAGGAACTTATTGTTTTGGTAATGTAGACACTTATGGTAATGCCTTGACTGTGTAATATTTTGGAAATATAGGAAATGCTTTGGCTAAGGGGCCATAATCTAAATAAGTAGAATACAGGCCAGATATAATGAACTAGCAGAAGAGGTTAGTTACTGGAGAACCGTAAACCTCATAGAAAATTACCCATTAGCTAAAGTTTGCTCTACTATAGATACTGTAACAAATATATAGATTATATGAATGCCTACTGTTACTTGTTCTGCCATTAATTTATTTTTCTGTTCTCTGTGCCTGTAATGATAGTTGCAGAATGATTAGCTGCGTGCTCGTACACCATTATTATTTTTTTGTACAAGATAATTTTTACGCACAAAGTTACATGGCGTCCCCCTGCATGGAGCAAGTAAGGGAGCGAACATAATTCTGACCTTCGTTTTAAACTTAAGGAAGATTCGGTGAACACATCCCAAATAAATTACAGTTGCTGTGTGCTATTTCATCACAGTTAACTTTTGGCATTGTTGAACTTGAATTTTCATCAGTTATATTTATTATCAGTTGATTTTTTGTTGTTGGTAAAAGTTATAATTCCTGAGGTTATGGTGATCATTCAGAAAAGTGCATGTTGATTTGATAATTGTTGCCAGTGGCTACAAAATCTTTCAGAATAATCTTAACTGTTGCCAAAGGCTACAAAAGCATTCAGAATAATTTGATAAGTATTGGAGGAATATTGGATGAGTATTGGTAAAAACTGAGAAACATTCAAATTAATATGTGACTTCAGAAAAAATGTGATGAATTTATGATAATCGATAACAATAGATGATAAGTTACAAAAACTAAAGCATTTTATGAAAGCATTGAAGGAAATATTTGATGATGGCAAGTCGGCAATCGTCTCAGATCAGACGTACCCTGTTGGAATTCCTCATGTTTAAAACCATGGTCTGTTGACTTTAGGTGTGTGTGATTCTCTGCATGTGGCTGTTTGGGGAATATTTTAGCCCAGCTATCTTACTCATTTTCCTTGACATACCTTTTTTAAGATACAGTACACACACACAGACACACCTGTGGAGTCTTTTGTCCAGCAGTACATTTTTAGTTTTTAAAATAATTGTTTCACCTGATTTCCCGAAGTTTTATTTTCTTATGCGTAGCAAAGCCCACTGAAACATTTGGCTAGTCAGATGAAATTACTGTATTTAATTTAAAGATATGCAAGAAGACATATGAGAAGCACGTTAGAGACAAACAGGATTATAAGAACTGTTTGGAATTGAAAGGACGAATATGCCAAAACGAAGGTTTATGTTGCAGCAAATTATTTTAATGATGTAAGTATAAAAAATGAAGTGCTGTATGATGATGACATTGGCAAACTTTCACATATAAAAGTCTGCATACATTAACCCATACCGCGCTAGCGACGTAGATCATTATCCCCCTCTAAAACGCCAGTGACGTATATCTATGTCCTGCAGCACTGAGAAATCATTGCAAGCAACCAAAGTAAAATAAAAGGTAATAACATATCTTGCTAACTTCAGACATTTCTCCACTACGCTTACAACACTGATTTAGGGGTGCGGGAGCTGAGTGACAGTCTTCACAGGCTCACAGCCGCTCTGCTCTTCAGTAACCTTGAAGATTTCAGAGATCGAGTGGCACCAGCCTGACGCGATTCAACGAACTTTCTGGCTTTGGTGACTACGTTTATTACTGCCAGAGATCTTATAATGATGTATTAAGCCCATTTAGCCACACACAAAAATCCAAAATCGGTTCACAAGCTTACAGCTGTTCTGCTTACCAAGTAACCTTGAAGATTTAAGAGGTCACGTGGCACCAGCCTGACTCGATTCAACCAACTTTCTGGCTTAGGTCATTGCTTTTATTAGTGCCAGGGATCTTATATCGATGTATTAGGCCCATTTAACCAGGAAACACAAAATCCAAAACCTGAGGCATAGAGGGGTATCATTTTTTTTTTTTTTTTTTTTCCCCCTTCCCCCAGTGTGGTACAGGTTAATATTGCCTTTGACCATATTGAACTTGAATTTGGCATATTCGTCAGTTATGCTGTTAGAGTTTTTCTCCTGGGATTATTGAGACAGACATTTTTTGTGGCCAGCTTAAATATTGCCTTAACAGCCTTAATTTCTGCATGTGATAGATGCTGGTGATCAGCTAGAGGTACCCTTTCAGTTTGATAACATCTCATTCTATTTCTGCAACCAAATGATTATATTCAGCCCATGGTGAGACCTTTGTTAGTGAAAGAGGGAAAAAAAAACAGTTTTTAATAACCTACTCACTAACAGTCTTTCCAGAACTGAATAAGGTCACGTGGTGATGGCAAGAATGTTAGAGTCATCGTGCTGAAAGTTATTTATTACACTTTTGGCTATGAACACGTGCCAGTTATTGCCAGGATAATCGATAATTTATTCCCTGGTTGAAGATTATTATTATTACTCAACCGTGATTTTACTGTACTATACTAGACAGCTGCTCTCTGAATGGACTTCTCATATTATTTTTGTGAATGAACTCTCAAAGGGGTTTGTAATGAACTCGGGGCTTTATGAATGAACTCCCAAATATATTGTGAATGAACTTGATTATTTTCTGAATGAACCTTTATTGAACCTTTATGGGGGTTTGTAAATGAACTCTGAGGCTTTATGAAGGACTCTTTAAGTATAATTTGAATGAATTTAGATATTTTGTGTATGAATTTTTATTGAAATATGTAAATGAGCTTCTGATCTTACGATTTAACCCCTCCGTACTTTGTGAATGAACCTTAAATCATGGATGCCGAGTGATTTATACCGCCACTAGCCTGTCTGTATGGTCATGTTTCCCCAAAATGCTTGTTGTCAAAGCTTAGTAACTCGGAAGTTACAGCAGTTAGGGAAACAAAAAAAACATAACCCATCAACTCTTCTTGCAGATAAAAGCATCCCCATGTCTGTAGATGGTTGTGTTTATGAGTAAGGACATGAAGAAGATAAGTAATTTTTCACCGCGAGGCAGGCTGTATTCATGCTTGTGCTCACAGCCTCGACTTTGGCTTTGCTCTCAGTGTGATAACTTCTCCATCAGTAGATAAACTAGACACTGTTGCATCCAAGACACGCCCTGTTGCACTGTCACGTAGCCCTTTCCTAATATCCTTGGAAAGAGGCTTGGCAGTAGTGGATGAGGCAAGGGGTTCACGTGAGACGGGAACGGAATTGGACGAGAGGCTTAAGAAAACGTCATCCTACACCTGGCATTTCTACAGAGGTAACTTAGGTATGCTTTCCTTGGGTGCCAGGAGGCTATCCTCGTCCTTTGGTGACAAGATTAAGTGACGGCCACGTCAAACCGTGGCGTGAAAACACTTGCAATTACGAGTATAGCCGTCACCCGGCATCCCCCACCCACCAATTTCATGTCGGATATAATTGACACCCGGTGCTTAGGGGTTAAAGGGCGTTTGAAAAAGAAATGGCTGGCTGTGTGAGTGAACTTAGATGTTTTGTGAATGAACTTTTCAGGATTTATAAGCAAACTTGGTGCTTTATGAATGAACTCAGAGGTATTGTGAATGACTTCTTAAATGTTTTAGAATGAAACTTGTGAATGAACTTTCAAGGAGTTTTTAAATGAACCTGGGAATTTTTGAATGAACTCGTAGGGTTGTAGATGAAGTGGGTGGGGTTTGAATGAAGCCTTAGATATTTTGTGAATAAACTGGGGGTTGTAAATTAATCTTAGGATTGTAAATGAACATTTGAAAAATATGAACTCTGAGGGTTTGTAAATTTACTTGTATTTTGTGAATGAACTTAAGTTTAAAATGAAAATTTTGGGGTTTGTAAATAAACTGTGTAGTTTATGAATGAACTATTTATATTACACTTGGGGTTTGTAAGATAGTTCTTAAGATATTTTATGAATGTATTATTGGGGTTTGTAGTTTGGGATTTTTGAATTAATTTTATGAATGATCTTTTATAATTTTTGAATGAACTGGTATGTGAGTGAAACTTAAAAAAACTGAATCATTGAAAGTGTATAAATGTTGTTGAGTGAAATGCTGTTGTAAAATGGAAACTCCTAATTTTGTGCATGTGTTGATATGCAAAACAGATATTATTTTGCATGTTGATTGTATTAGTGTTAAAATCATACATGCTGTTTTAACACACACACACACACACACACACACACACACACACACACACACACAATTGTTTGTAAATATCTTCATCTTTGTCTTTATCCATCTGTCAGCCTACCTGTATTTTGCACATGAGAAATGCTTAATTGGATAGCATAGTGAAGAACAGCTTGATATTTACAGAGCCTGGATGAACGTGGCCATGATTTGAAATATGACTGAGTGAATGTCCAGATGATTATGCAGATGAATAAATGAAGGGATGAATGAAATATAGTTCTAGATAGTGACGACACTTGGATCCTGACTTCGCTAATAAATAAATAAATAAATAAACCAGCAACAAATAGAAACAGACCGAGCCGTACTCACTGGGTTTAGGAGGTTCCCAAGTGTCTGGTTACGTATTACAAGTTTGGCATTATCTTTTGCAAATTAACGCCCTCGGAATTGTCTTATAATTACTGTACGGTCCTGTTATTCATGCAATGTGGAATAAAGCGGAATGACACTGCACTTTGATGATTTGTCAGGTAGTCGTGATTTATGGGTACCACTCAGGAATGGGACAGGAAAAAGTTGGCATCGAAATTTGATATAAATCGACCAGAAACTTTATATTAAAAATAAGAAAATGCCAGTCATGCATTCCCAAACCTTGGACAAAAATTTGTATAAATAAAAAAAAAATACGATAGACTGATTCCGGATGTTTCTTTCTCTCTCTCTCTCTCTCTCTCTCTCTCTCTCTCTCCCAAGCATTACAAAAAAATAATAAATACATAAGTACAATATAAAATAGGCGAAATTAAAAGATACGTCTCATTAACCCTGAGCATGTGGAGTGCTGTATTATCGATTTTCAGTCCATAATGATGGGTGTGAAAGTTGTGAAATATTTGTAGCGAGTGTGGCAGCCTCAACAACAATTACACTTGATAATATATGAACTGTATTGCTTATTCTAAAAATTCTTGAATGAAAAAGTTTTCGAAGTTATCTGCATTTTCTTGACCTTTTCATGATGTGATCGTGCACAGAGGTGAACCTCCTGAAGGAGCATCGAGTGCTAAATGATAAATAAAAAAAGCTTTTTGTAGATAAAAATAAAGCTTTGGGAGCACAGAGACGCCATACCTGGACTTTCACCTTGACTTTTAATCGATCTGCACCGCAACAGTATCACCTCATCCCCACACACATTTAATGCTCATTGTTATCAGGCATTTAAACGCTGCACCTTGAAATTTGATATTAACCTGTGATCTTTTCGTTTGATTAGTTAGCACCAGCATCGTAACACTCGTTCGTCCGCGTAATCATAATGTGTATAAATTTTTTTTTCATTGTTATGGCGTGAGATGATAGGATACATATGCTGATGCAGTGATGAATACGTAAAAACATTCTGTCAATATCTACACAGCCGCCGTCATTAATAGTTGCATATCAGCGAAAATAAGGTAGTAATTCACTAAAAGGGTTGAGGGAAATATTTCAGATTTTACAATGATGTCCTCTCAGTGTTGAAAAAAAAAAAAATCGTCTGAAAATAGAATTAAAAGACGCCATGGTGCTGAAAGGGTGAAAAGTGTTTATTCCTTTCTAAATTTTGATGATTCTCTCTCTCTCTCTCTCTCTCTCTCTCTCTCTCTCTCTCTCTCTCTCTCTCTCTCTCTCTCTCTCGTACGTTGTTGCTTTAGTGAGAATAATGGATGACAAAGGAAGGGAAAAGGAGCAGATGAAGCAAGAGAGACAGGTGTGTCAGAGTAGTGAGTATAAAGAAGAGGGGAAATCAGATGAGAGAGAGAGAGAGAGAATCTGTAACTCCAACAAGTGAACCGTATTACCTGGTGCATTACCGGTAAAAGGAGGTTTGGAACACAATAATAATAATAATAATAATAATAATTTGATTTACAGTTTCCCAAAATACAGGGTGGTCCTTAAATAGCACCTCTGGAAATTCAGCAGGCGGTATCGTGTTTCGGGTATGGCTCAGTCTCTTGGTGTGGGTGTAGGAAATATGTGAAGAATAAATGCATAGGTAAATAGTTAAATGAATAAATAAAAGTTAAAAAAAATAATGTTCAATTGAGTGAACTAATGAGTGGAGCAAAAGTCACTGTTACCTCGCCCGGACGGGGTCTGGCGAGGTATTGTTTTTGGTCGAGTTTCTTTGGGTCTTTGTTTCTTTATGTCTTTGTTTGTTTGTTGGCAGCATTACGGAAAAACGGCCGAATTAAATTACATGCAACTTTCAGGGTATGTGGGCACTTGTCCCAAAAGAAATTGATTAAATTTTGGAGGTAGTCGAATGACCCTGAAAGGTCTAAATCATGGTCACGGATTTTCAGAAAGCCGTAACTTGAAACCGGTTGAAGATGGCGATATTTACTATTATCAGCATACAGGCATTCCCTTCTGGGTTTCATTTGGCACCAAGACCTTTGACCTTGAGTGACCTTGAAAGGTCATACTCAAGGTCATGGTTATTCAGAGGGCTACAACTCGAAACTGGTTGAAGATAGATATTTACTATTATCAAGATATAGGAAGTCTCATGGGCTTTCACTTGGCACCATGGCCTTTGAACTTGCGTGACCTTGAAAGGTCAAATGCATGATCACGGATTTTCAGAGGGCTGTAACTTGCAAACGGTTGAAAATAATTGCTGTCGGGCGAGGTTGTTGTGCCTGGCACCACTCGGTAATCAGTGTATGAATACCAGGTTATATGTAGCTGATAGACAGTACACAGAGGAACGCCTGGATACTTAGCATGCATATCAAACACATTACTGATTAGAATATTTTTGTATTGATTTAAGACATTTATTTTGCACTCCCGTCACTCATGGGAAAAGAGGTAAAGCAGCTCGCCACATTCCACCATCAAAGCTCAGATGTATCGTTCGTGGTGCAGGTAGAGTTAGGTGCAAAAGTTCGCCTATTGGTAGTCCACGTACTTCACACCTAGGGCATGTTCATCATTTTCCTTCCTGACGCATCATATCAAAGAGAATCATCTTTGGGCTGGAAAACATACCAAACCTCTCACAGCTTGTATTAGCCAGCAGACGAACAATAAAAGGGAAAAGAAGTGAAATATTAGGCTGCTTTATATCCCCGTCTGTACCATAAACAGAACCTGTGTGTTAATGTGTATAATTACCAGTCAGACAGGTGATAAATAAGACGGCAGCAAACTATAGGTAAGAAGTGCAACATAATGATCTGCTCTCCCAAAATAAACCAGTTTGCCCTTGAATATTTCTGTATATGTATAACTGTAGGTGAAAAACTTGGCCTACGGGTAGAGTGGAGTAAAAAAAAGAAATGTATCAGCGCACGGAAGGTAGTCAAGGCTGCGTTGTCCATTAAATGTCAGATCAGCTACTCACAGCGGTTTAGTTTTTATTCTTGCAATCATTAGACAGCTTTATTAAGTTTAGGGGAGGCTTTGTAGTGCAAAGATAATGAAGTCTCCGTTAACCCCTACAGAACGATAACTTTATGTGTCTATCTACCCCAGGCTAAACAAATATGTATCGGCTTTTATCCGTCCATGTCTATTTATCTATACGTCGAAGTGAAGGGATTACAGTCTCCTTTGACGCCTGTAATACAATAAACTTGTAGAAGCTTTAGACGAAACGATATTACAGTAGTGCCCAAATGGTAACATATGAATGAGGCGCTCTCTGTTGCTCGTGACATGATTGCTAAGCCTTAGGGAACGGATTATTAGGTCTATGCCTGGAGTTAGATTGCATCATCATCATCATCTTAACCACCTTTCCTGCTTTATTGGGGTGGGAGGTAGTCAGAAACGGGAACAGGAAGGCACAAAAGTAGGAGAACTATCAACAGTGACCCAAGAAAAGTGAGTAACATCCATTTACTCATCATTCTGGCCTTCGGAGTTCTTGGCACCTTTACATCCAAACGAATTGCTCTTCATTATGCGTGTGAGGTGGACCCATTCCGAGGACTGCCAAGAAAAGCAAAAGATAGAGAGAGAGAGAGAGAGAGAGAGAGAGAAAGGGGGGGTAACCCATGTTGTGTATATCCATGTATATTTAATTCATTGTTTTTCTGTCCGTTATCAAGTCTCTCGCTTCCCCGGCATATATATATATATATATATATATATATATATATATATATATATATATATATATATATATATATATATATATCGCTTATTCACATTCACTTTTTTTTTTTTACAAATTAACAGAGGAAGGAAAAACGAATTTTTAAAAAATCCATACTCCAGATTTTCATATTACGTCCATCCACCTTTTTGACTTTCAACGCCATGTCCTACCCTCTCTCCTATTACATTTTTCACTACCTTATTCACTTTCATTCTCCTTGTGACCATATTGCCTAAGCACACGCACTCCTACACATGTATCGACAGTCTTCCTTACTCCACATCTGTTAAATATCTCTGTACTTCTGACGCCATCCAGCCTACACGTCTCACATACATTCCTCAGTAGGCCCATTACTACTTCTCTTTCTCCTTTTTGTATCCATGCCATTCCACAGCCTCTCACCCATACGTTAATGTGACGAGTATTGTTTAATTATATCTGTCAGTAAGTTATATCGAGTTGCACCGTATCTACATCACAAAATCATTTCATAGTACTGTGTCAAAGAATTATGCCGTACTCTATTACAGTTACGTATTGCTGGTGTGTGTGTGTGTGTGTCTGCAGTTTCCTTTTTCGTCCTCCACCTTTTCACCCGGCAACATGTGATGAAGGTCACCATGGTAACATGAATGATATTCATTCCTAACTATATGTAACAACTCAGTCAAACTTGCACGGTCTTGCCTAAGCGGATCTACATGTATTTTCCCCCCTCCTGTCCGTACCAGGATGTGTTTTTCCTTTGGTCAGGCAAACGTCAGACAGTTTGTTTAGACCTTCCTACTGCATTTATGCAACAGGTCATCCCTGGAACTGTCTTCCTTTGTCTGTATTTCCTGCTTCTTATGATCTCCAGTCTTTCAAACGCAGTGTGTCCAGGCATCTCGAAATGATCGGATCTTAAATTTGTCTCTCTCTTGTATTTTGTTTTTCTCTTGGAAGGAACAGTTTATTGCGGGATCGCGGCCTTTGGTTCCTTCTTCCTCGTATTAAAAATAAAATAAAATAAAATAAAACTAGTGCTCATATCGAGGGAAAGATAAAGTCAGGCGTGTTGTGGGATGGGGGTTGTTACTAAATAAAGACATAAACGCCTGAAGAGTCTTGTTGAGGCCATTCCATAAAAGATGGGGCGTCAAGCAGAAGACAGACAGACATGTCGATAAATAGGTTGACAAATACATACTATGGATTGATTGATTGATAGGTAAATTTTGTGAATCTTATACAGACTTATTATCTTACACTTTTATTTTATTACTAAGTGGCGCCATTTAAGGGATAAAGGAGACAGTTTTGACCGTTGTTTATAATGAAAAGGAGGAAGGTCGTCCCCTAATCTCCCTGTTCGAATCCGTGGCAGGTGGTGGCGACCATCATCCACTCACTTGATGTAGTGCTGCCTACTTCTTCCTTCATCTTTATTATTCTCTTTCAATGTGTGCTCCTCTTTTCCTATTTCTTCCATCTCCCCTGTCACTTTTTATTACTCTTCCTTTACTCTCAGGTGGTTTCACATTGAGTGACAAGCCTAATGGTTTCCTGTAAGCCAGGAAACCATTTACAAAGCTGGGTGGTAACCATATAACCAACCCATACGTGCCCTCTATTTGTCAACAAGTGGGTTGGCGAAGGGATAATGCCCCCTCCCCGTAAGACAACTAACTCAAGACAAGCGGCCACCCCGTGCGAGATTATGGCGTCTGACTATAGATAGATAGAGAATAGGAAGGAGGTAGGCCGCTCCCTAACCTCCCTACTCGAATCTGCCATCGGGCGTAGATTATTATATATATATCGAAGGTTTCCAAAAACTAGCACAACCCTGGGTAAAGACATTACTAACGGTGGCAGATTTATCCTCGTAGAGCAATAGAGAGAGAAAAGGGGGGAGGGGGGGAGGGAACACGGGAGAGAGGGAGGAAGGGAGAAAAAGAGGTAGGGAGTTAAAAAGTGACTAAGAGAGGGAAGAAGGGAACAGGAAAGAAAGGGAGAGGGGGGGAGTGGGAAGAAAAAAAGAGAGAGAGAGAGGGTAGAGAGAAGAGGAAGGGAAGAGAGGCTCCAAGCAGGCTATTCGACAAAAATAAGTAAAATAAAAAATAAAAAAGAATCATGTTAGAGAGAGGGAGGGGGGACGTCATTTGCAGCCTTTATTGACAACAGTTGAACCAGTAACTCCCTTCACTACGATAATAATCCGCTTTTTTATTTTGTTTACTGTTGGACTTTTTTTTTTTTAAGAAGATATTTTATTTAGCTTGGCGAAGTGGCTGAAATCAGTCTCCATTAACCCATTCAGCCTGAGGACGTTTTTTTATTATCTTCACACGGTTTTATTATGTACAGGAGAGAGACTTTGATATTGAGAGGTCAGGTACAGCCTTCAGTAGCCTCTTCACTATGAGCGGTGTTTGTAAGCTGAGGAAAATCGTCTGGAGGTAGCAAGAATAACAGAAGAAAGGTCATGATAAATGGGTCACACAAATAAATAAAGAAATATAGCTGGAAAAGGGTCATCTTGATAAATGGGTCACACAAATGAGTAAAGAAAAAATAGCTGAGAAAGAGGCCCCTTAAATAAATAAAAAATAACTGGAAAATGATAATAAATGGGTCACACAAATAAATGAATACAGAAAAATAACTGAAAAAAGGTTATCATGATTAAAGGGCCTCGCAAATAAATAACTGGAAAAGGGTCATCTTGATAAATGGGTCACACAAATGAGTAAATGAATATTGAAGAATAACTGGAAAAGGTCATCTTGATATATGGGCCTCACAAATAAATAATTAAAAAATAACTGGAAAAGGTCGTCTTGATAAATGGGCCCCGCAAATAAATAAATAAAAAATAACTGGAAAAAGGTCGTCTTGATACATGGGCCACACAAATAAATAAACGAAATAAATCTAAACCTGGTGGACATAACTACCTGTCATACGCGCCTTGACTTTCACTGGAGCGAAGTCCCCTCCTTCGTCCTTGTCCTTGTCCATCTTGGGAATAACTATCTAGCCATTAATCAGCCCTCCCTACCTGTGTATTATCTCACACCATCACAACTTAACCACTCCTCTGCCCCCCCCTACCTTTAGTTCTGTTGTTACCTGCCTACCTACCTACCTACGTACACACATTCATACATGCATACATACTTTACAGGAATACATACTTCGTACGTCCTTACCTACTAACTTACCCACCTGTCTCCCAGCTTACCATCTTACCTACTTGCCTATTCCTAACTACTAACTTACCTGTTTACCTGAACGTACTTACCTGCCTTAGTACTTACTGTCTTACCTACTTACCTATTTGCCTCGACCTAGTTACCTATCTCCCCACCTACTACCTTTTCTTCAGATCTGTTAACCTGGACGTACTTACTTATCTCCCTACCTACTTACGCACTTTCTTCTAACTTACCTACGTACCTTCCTACCTACCTACCTGCCTATTTTTCTCTTGACCTACTTAGAACCCAGTCAGCCATCTTCTCTACAGATACTTCGTGCCTTCCTTCTCACTTGCCTCCCTCCTACTTAATTATCTACCTACCTAGATACCTGCCTATCTCCCTCCCTCCCATACTACTTACCTATGTGCCTACTTACGTACATCCCAACCTGCCTTCCTACTTGCCATGGTCAGGTTTGCGCTGTTAGATAATTATATAATTAGTGAGAGAGAGAGAGAGAGAGAGGCTGTGTGTGTGTGTGAAGCGGTACACAAAAGTAAACGTATTTCGACTATAGTTCGTTTTCACTAACTTGGCCTACATTTTCATCATTTGCAGCCTATTTCACGTAGTTCAGTGGTTGGGAAAAATTACCTCTCGACGTTCCATCCACAGCACTTCGTGACTAGTGCCATATCCTGAGGGCTGTTTTTACAACTAAGCATTCAGGATGGAGAAAGGGCAATTTTAGCCCAAGTTAGAGTAGTAATGGGTGTAACAGCAGACGATTTTGTTCAGATGACAGAAATCCAGTCAGTCTGAGGGTTCAATATTATCCTAATTAACCCGTTTACCTGTTGTGTCTGCACCTTAGTATATACATTCAGACAGTACTTCATTTACAGTAACTTGGCCCTAAATTGTAATCTTTCCATTATGAATGCCGTGTTGTATGAATATATTAGCACATTATGATGTTAGCCTCGAAGAAGGGCTGTGAAATCGAAGTAGAACCGTAGAAATGTCTTTTTCTTTAACAGAGCCACGTGAAAGCTGGAAAAAAAAAAAAAATGGGTCGTTAGAGTAATAAGAGTATAACACAAGACGACTTCGTTCAGATTAGAGAAATTGTGTCAGGTAAATAGGATACAATAGAGAAAAAAGGTGAAGGAAAAGGAAATCTTATTGCAATTCTTATATTTCTGACTTTTCCTGTCACAATTGGAACGAGGTAAAAACACATGGGAAAAAATAAGGTCATTTTTTCAATTTTTTCTTTATTTTAATCATATTTTTTGTCGTTTTACTTTTTTATCATTTTTGCCGCAATTTTTTTTTTAATAAAGTTATTGGTCCTTCTTGAACCTTCTGGACATGAAAACAATGAAGAAAAAATTTTGAAATAAGTTAAGATTTTGCAAATAATAATAAAGTCAGTTTTAGAGGTGATTATTGTCATGTTTATCGTTTGTGTGTGTGTGTGTGTGTGTGTGTGTGTGTTAAAGGAAGAGAAGATGTGATAACAAGATTAAATTATAAAACAAGGGGCAACAACATCCACCCTTTTAATAACTCCCGTAGTTGTAAGGTTCCGAGGCAATGACATAGTCCATTAGATAGGTATACACATAGAAAGATAGAAGATAAGTAGGTAGATAGATAGAGAAGCTAAGTAGATAGATAGATAGATAGAGAAGATAAGTAGATAGATAGATAGAACACCATGCTGCTCACCCTTTGCCATTGCATTATATAATAAAAATACATCAGGAAATATATTGAGAGAGAGAAACAAAACTTACATTGTGTGTGTTTGTGTTTTTTTCCTCGTGCTCTTGTGGTCATCTAAGTAATCCCACAAAAATGGTAATAAAAATAAAATATAAAAAAAAATCACTAGAAAACAAAAATATGATAATGCTCAGAATTGCGTGATGTCTGATTTCTCTCTTTTTCTTTCGTCCTCGTGCTGTTTTCTTTCTTTTTCTTTCTTTCTTCCCCGTGCTGTAAGAGTGACGTAAGTAATGTTGGATGAAAAACCGATATTAAAAAGCTCTGTGGGAAAAAGTGGGGTGGGGAAAGTGAAGCAGAACTGACTCAACGTGAACTATTTTGGTCTGGAGGGTGGCACAGAGAGAGAGAGAGAGAGAGAGAGAGAGAGAGAGAGAGATTCTACAATTAATAGAATAAGATAAATTCTGTCGTACAAATTTGTGTGTGTGTGTGTGTGTGTGTGTGTGTGTGTGAGAGAGAGAGATTAATGTAGTTTTCTACGATTTCACTGTGTGTGTGTGTGTGTGTGTGTGTGTATGTGTGTGTGTGTAGTTGTTTTTTGTCATAGTGTGTGTCAATATGTGCATGTCATTGTGTGCATATCAGTGTGTGTATGTGTGTCAATGTGTGCATGTCTGTTTCGTGTCATTGTCTGTATGGTAATATTATCTTTGTCATTGTGTATGCAAGGGTGTGTGTGTCTGTATGAGAGACAGACAGACAGAGAAGAGAGTGCGATGCAATCCTTTCTCTACGATTTTCACTGCATGAGAGAGGGAGAGAGAGAGAGAGAGAGAGAGAGAGAGAGAAGAGGAGGCGATGCAATCCTTTCTCTACGATTTTCACTGTATGAGAGAGAGAGAGAGAGAGAGAGAGAGAGAGAGAGAGCAGCTGACCTTACTTTCCTCTCCTGAGTTACTGACCACCTTTAGATACCTGGCTGTTTTCAAGATTTTTTTTTCTCTAATGTAACCGATTCTTGGAAGGACGCGTTCAAGGTTAGGCAGTTTATCCACGCATCTCCAATTTCCCTCCCCACCTTTCCCTCTCTCTCTCTCTCTCTCTCTCTCTCTAAATAGGGAGGTATGTGAGAGAACCTAATTGAGAACGATAAAACAGAAAGTTGGCAATATTTGAGAGAGAGAGAGAGAGAGAGCAACTATCCTCTCTCCGCTTTCCTGAGTTACTGACCTCCAAATCAGCCTCGCGAAACCTTTGAAATCAACCCCAGTAACAGTGATCAGCCGCCGCGGTTTCACTTGTGTTTGGAAGCGCATGGAAGAGAGGGAGACGAGACAGGATTTTTGTTGGCGACTGTACGTTTGCCAATGCCATATTATCCCCTCGAAGGGTAGGGTCCCGAGGCTAGGCTGGGGTTGTCCAGTACATTGAAGGGTAGGTGACCAGCCTGCCTCCCCTGGTGGCATTACAGGATCGATAAACCTCCAGTCACCTCTTGGGGATCGAACCTGTGTGCATGGGTAAAGTATCTCCGAAAGGGCTGCTATAACCACTCGGCCACCGCATTCAGGCACCATCAGTATCTCTCTCTCTCTCTCTCTCTCTCTCTCTCTCGAAAATTTTAAAGATACTTTCGTTGTCTTCATGTATATTACATCATACTTGAATTAAATCATTACCATCATCCATTCTCACTTATCATGTAGACAAGAATTCTGCACACACTATTATTATTATTTTTTTTACATTGCGTCACAGTTCTTGTATTGCACTTTAGTTAATTTATTATCACCATCCTTATCATCATCATTCTAATCTTAATTCCCCACAAAGAATAATAGATACATAGATATAGAGGTAGATAGATTAATAGATAGATACAGAGATGGGTAGCTATAGATAGATTAATAGATAGAACTAGATTAATAATTATAGCTAGATAGATTAGATAAATACAGATAGATAGATATAGATAAGTAGATTGTGTGTGTGTGTGTGTGTGTGTGTGTGTGTGTGTGTGTGTGTGTGTGTGTGTATGTGTGTGTGTGTTTGTGTGTATTACATCACTTTAATTAGATCTTTGTAAATATCATCCCTTCGGAGGCTATCCTTCAATCCACCCCCACAAAGAGCAAGCCCCTTTGTGTGTGTGTGTGTGCGTTACATCACGTTAATTAGATCTTAAATATCATCCCTCCAGAGTCTAACCTTCAATCCGCCCCCACAAAGAGCAAGCCCCTTTGAAGTAATAACCACTTGGACTGGGTTGGTGAGTGAAGGCTGTTTTCTGGCATTCTAAAATCATTCTTTGTTAATTTGTGGAAGTGTTAGGGTGCGTGAAGGCCACTTTGCTGAACTGTAAATATTTGGTGTGTAAATTAAATGTGTTGCGTAATACATGATGTTTATGAAGGTGATGTTCGTGGTAAAGGTCATTATAAAGGACGTATTTGATTAACTTACTGTATTACCTTACTGTTTCGTATTCTCTCTCTCTCTCTCTCTCGTCCTTCCTACTGCATTCCCGGATACCGCAGCATTAAATTAAATGGTATAATCAAGTTAGATGTGTAAAGAATGATATGCCGAAAAAAGGCAGTAAATTCACGGCTTGTATTCTTGTCGGTTACGAATGCTAGCACCTCTTCTTTAGCGATTTATTTTATGATATTGCTGGCTAATACCCTTTTTACGTTATTTATGCGGAAGATGACGATATTAGAAGGTTTTATGTAAGACTTAAGAGGACAGGAAGGTGTAATAAACGAAATCAATCGCTTAGAAAAAGGTGTTAAGGAGCGTTCTCATCCGACGATAATACGAACCCAGGTATGTGTATTTGCTCACTATAAACGTCGTCATATAGTTTTTTGAAGTTATAAAAGCAGGTGATACAATATAGCCTCAGAATTCATAAGAAAAGTTACCATTACCAAAAAATTATGACTTTATGCATTGTGTAAATTTAATTTCCTAGGGACTTTTTGCCATTATTATTATTATTATTATTATTATTATTATTGTTGTTGTTGTTGTTAATGTTGTTGTTGGTGGTGGTGCTGTTTTTTCTGCTGTTACTACTGCTTCGGCCATTATTATTATTATTTATTATTATTATTATTATTATTGTTATTATTATTATTGCTCCCTTCTAACTTGGTCTGCTTAGGAAAAATCTCTAGCTAGGTGGGTCATTGCAGTCAATATCTAACCCCTCCAGTTCGAAAAGCCTCTATTAAGCTGAAGAAAATCATCTTCAAAAAATACGTAATTAGATTGAGGCTGTTAATCATGTCTTTTGTATCCTATTCTTGTGTATGCGGGTGATCTCTTCCTCTCACTCCATCTCCGGACTACCACTGTGTTATTGCTGGAGAAATCTTGTGACTCACGTATGTCTGCCTCTCTCTCTCTCTCTCTCTCTCTCTCTCTCTCTCTCTCTCTCTCTCTCTCCATAGGTGGGAAAGGAGGTCGGGATGATGATGATGATGAATTTCGGTAATATTTTCTACACCTGGTCCATTGGCACAGTTGGTAAGGCGAAAAAGTGGTGAGAGAGAGAGAGAGAGAGAGAGAGAGAGAGAGAGAGAGTTTGAAAGGAAAAAAAAGTTAGTCAGTAATCATGAAACACACACACACACACACACACACACACACACACACACACACACACACACACACACACACACACACCTTGCCGCATGTCCTTCAGTTTCAGTAGCTACAGGGCGGCCATCTTGGAACATCCGAGCCAGGTTGCACGTACGCCATATATTGAGAAAAAGGACAAAAAAAAAAAAAAAAAAAAAAACTTACTGTCCCTGAATGAGAACCAACTAATAAAAACCTATAACTGAAAAAAGCCATTAAAAAAACTATGTAAGTTTTTTCTAATGGATATGAAAAATTCTTAATAATTTTTTTGTCCTTCGTTTCTGTTTCTGAAGTGGCTGACCCAAAAATTTCATCGTATTTAAAAGTTGAGAAATTACAGAGTTACGAAAAAGTGCACAAAGAAGCAGGAAAGAAAAACAGGGAACAGACGTGAAAGAAAAAGAAAAAAAAAAAAAAAGAGGTATATAGTAAAAGAAAATGGGGAACAGACCACAATAATAGGGGCAAGTAAAGAAAAAAAAAAACTCGTTGAGAAATAGAGCGGAGAGTTAGCCCTTTCAGTCCAATGGCGTCTTTTATGCTTTATATTGTGGCTACTGCATGATTTTTTTCAATTTAGAGGGAAGCTGTCTTACTTGGGAATGTGGAGGCAATTTTATTAACTCTGATATCTTTATTTCGTTTTATATAACTATTTACTTGTTTTTATTAATTATTTTTATTTATTGGTTACCGCAAGATGACTCCTTTGAGCTTCGATTAAAGGCCTGGTTATGAGGGTGTATAATCAGTCTCACTTCTTCATTACTGTGTCTCCATTTACAATACACTGAAGTTCTGAGAGAGAGGGGGGGAGGGGGGGAAGAAGTGGCTCAAGTTGCCTTTTATTACTTCTGCCTATGCGATTTGAATTTCATGTTGTATATATATTTTTTCTTTTGTGTTATTTTACGTCACTTTTATGTCAGTATAAATTGCAGAACCATCATACAAGAGAATATTAGCATTTTCAGTCGGAGTAGATTTATTTTCCTTCCAGTCCTAGTAGATTTATTTTGTTCTTTCCAGCCAGAGTAGATTTATTTTGTTCTTTCCAGCCCGAGTTGATTTATTTTGTTCTTTCCAGCCCGAGTTGATTTATTTTGTTCTTTCCAGCCAGAGTAGATTTATTTTGTTCTTTCCAGCCAGAGTAGATTTATTTTGTTCTTTCCATCCCGAGTCGATATATTTTGTTCTTCCCAGTCCCCGTCAAGATTTATTTTGTTTTTTCCAACCCGAGGAGATTTATTTTATTAAATCCAGCCTCTGTAGGTTTATTTTGTTCTTTCAAGCCCCAGTAGATTTATTTTCTTCTTTCCATTCTGAGTAGATTATTTTATTTTTGTTATATTTAGATGATTATTGATTAGCGTGGGGTAGACCTGGAAATGGCAGGGTTAAATACAAGCTTCGTTTACCCCTTCACTACCGTGCTTCTCTCGTGAGCTTTTAAAATCGTGTCGTTACAGGAAAATTGAAGTACAAGTAGGCGTCATCAAACTTAGAGGGGAAGATGCCCAAGCGTAAAATATATCCCTAGAAAAGACGTAGTATGAGGACTCCCAAATCCACCCGAATCTTGCCCTAGGTTAGACTGTCATAAAATTTTGCTGCCGTAACTTATGTAAGACCCTGTAGCTCCCTAGGTTAGACTGTCATAAAATTTTGCTGCCATAACTTATGTAAGACCCTGTAACTCTTTTTTTTTCTTCTTTTTTTTTTCCATATATATATATATATATATATATATATATATATATATATATATATATAATATATATATATATATATATATATATATATATATATATATATATATATATATATATATATATATGCTGCTGTGACTATTACCCGTCGCCTCCCAGGAGGGACTTGGGGACGGGTACTGTTTTCACTTGGTTTGTCTGTCTGTCTGTCTGTCTGTTAACAACTTTACGCGAACACTGCAGGTGTGATTTTGACTAAATTTACAGGGATGATGGGCTATGACCTTAAAATTTGTGGAGCCTTACAGGCCACTTTGATTATCTTCGTGACATTGTGTATATGTATATTGAAACGCAGCGGGATAAAGATCAAGGACTTTGCAAGACTACGCTTGCTGAAAACTTTGAACCCAAATAACAGATCAGGTATTAGGAGAATAAAGAGCATTAAAACGGCTGTAGGTTGTCTTGTAACCACAGTTTCGTGTTTTGATTAAAAAAAAAATGGGATACTGGTAGAGAGAGAGAGAGAGAAAGAGAATGTGTGTGTGTGTGTGTGTGTGTGTGATAGTTGTGAAGAAAAAACAAATTTAGACGAACTTTTTACCTTACAGATTTCAGTAGGGTGTCTCATGGTATCACATTGTCCTGTTTTGTTTAAAAAAAAATGTGTTGAGATACTGATGTAGTTGAGTCTGCCTGTCTGTGTTCCGATATTTGTGAGATAAAGAAGAGAACTGAATCAGATTTAGACGAACTTCTCATTGTCTTTGACCAGTATTCATAGCCTTTACCCCCTTCATTCTCTCTCTCTCTCTCTCTCTCTCTCTCTCTCTCTCTCTCTCTCTCTCGTTATTTCCAGACAATTTTTGTCGGCTTAGGAAAGGCTTCTCGTATTGGAGGAACTAATTAAAGCTCAGAGTGTTTGTATCTTCACCATTTCGTAGAAGCTTCCCTCGGCCTGAAGAGTTTAAGAAAGGATATCAGTTTTAGACGAAATGTTGTGAGTAGAGCAATATTTATGGGGAGGTACATGAGCGAGGGGGCTGTGACTTGGAGATAGGGCTGCCTGATGGGGAAGGACAGGGTGACATGGAGGCGCTTCGTTTTTGGCTATCCCTTGTAGGATTAAGATGTCTGGATATTGATAGATAGGTAGATGGACTGTTATTATATTTTTGCACTCACCATGCGATTACTTTTTTTTTTTTAAGGGAGGCCTCTCGTAGAGAAGTACAGTTTTCGTTATTGTTATATTTTCTTGGCACCGGTTTTAGCCTCTTTACGTGTTGTGGGTGAAATAATAAGAACCCGCTGAAGGAACCTATACACTTGGTCTTCCACGGAGCTGTTCTTGTTTTATCTCCCATTTGAATTGGTACCCTTAAGCAGAGAGAAGCAATACATAGCCACCCTTTCGGATTTTCTTAGCTCAGGTTGTAATAATTTGTCGTACATTGCCTGTCATAGTAAGAACCATTGAATTAACCTATGCGCTTGGTCTTTCACAGGGCCATCTCACATATATCCCCTTCAGTGCCACGGTATCCCCTACAGTATGCTGAGAGGAGCAATATGTGGCCAACCTTCTGTATTTTCTTAGCACAGTTTTTAATAATTTCTAGTACATTGCCGTAAGAACCTTTGCAGTAACCTATCCACTCGGTCTTCCACAGGGCCATCCTAATTTTATCATCTTATGCAATGGTACCTCGGAACTGAGTGAGAGAGATGTTGCCACTCTGCCTCACCCACCCATCAGGACCTCTGCAGCCTTGACACCCATCTTAATGCTCCACCACTCCTTGCTACTGGACAGACACCTGTAAGACTGTACCCAGACATGTATATTTACCAGGATACGCAGGTGATTCTCTACAACCAGGTACGTGACTATATTTCCAGGTAGTAATTAGATTTTTTTTTAAAGGTAACTGTGTCTTCGTGTTAGTTATTAAGCTTGTTAGGGAAAAACTAGACTTCTATATTAGTAGATATCCAGGTACTTAAACTTCCAGAGAGACTACTAGTTTTCGTGTAGATAATTAAGCTTCCAGTTACGTAATTGAACTTTATATTAACAAAACAAAAAAAAGCCCATTCTCCCGTACAAGGTTACCAGATCCACTTCGCCTCGTAACCTTCTCACGTATACCTCCCATTTTTTTTTTTTTTTTTTTTTTTTACGGTGCCCAGGTTTTTTTCCGGACACTTCTTATGGTAACAGTTTTTTACATTTTTTGCAAGTTTTTTTTACAACACTGAGTTGACGAAAGAAATGGTCTGTTTCTTATCTTTTGTATTGCCAAATGGAGCGGTGTGGGATTGTAGGGTGTGGTAGGATGGTTAGGTGGGGTGAGGTGGTTGGGGGGTTGGTAGTAGCTACTCGTAGTATCGGGTGGGATGAGGTGATTGGGTGGGGATTTATATTAGGGGTCGGGTGGGATGGGGTGGTTGGGTGGGGGTTGGTAAAAGTGGTCAGGATGGGTGGGGTAGTTGGATAGGCGTTTGTGTATTGGTAAGGGTGTTGATTCTTGGTATGGGTGAAAGTGGTGTTTGGAAAAAGTTACATTGCCCTCCGTATGTAAGGTGATGGTGTGACTTGCTGTTTGTGATACTCGTGATGGCGAAATTGATCGCATGTGATTATAATACTCGGCATTTTCTTCATCGTTCTCGTATGATAATAACTATGAAGCATTTATACCGCTTTGAGGCAGAGGTGACACTATTACCCTTTCATGGCTAGATTTACCCTCTCATGATTGGGTCTTCTAGTAGTGTAAGTGTGCTAATACCTGATGATTTTATTAATCTAGAGTTATAGTAGCCTGAGAGTGTTATGCATCAGTTTTCACTCCCAGCACTTCCCCAACACTAACGCTCTTGAAATCAGCTTTTTTGGTACATTCATATCTCACGCTTTTCCGGTGCTTCATCCACGTGGTTCTCCTTTATTGGATATATTAACCACGTAGTACGAGTATATTCTTTTTACCTTAACTTGGCCCAAATTTATGTCCTTTTGCAGCTTATTCCATGCAGCTCAGTGGCAGAGTAAGACAGTCTTACGGCTCTGTATCCTTACTGTTGCACTGCTTCGTGACTAGCATCTTATTCTGGTGTTAATCTGTTGTTACACATCGGCTTTCAAGATGGAGAGAGGACAATTTTAGGCCAAGTTAGAGTAAAAAGGATATAGCTATTGCCACACCATGACCACAGCATCCCTCGCTCGTCATCCTTTGGCTCACGTCCTGTTTACCTGCCAATTAACCTGCCCGCAATTATTCCACACCTCAGCGCTCCTAATTATCAGCCATGGTTACATAGATGGACAGACCCCTTACCCCCACCCAAACAGCCACTTACCGTTCCCCTCCACGGTCGAAGGTTATTTCTCTCTCTCTCTCTCTCTCTCTCTCTCTCTCTCTCTCTCTCTCTCTCTCTCTCTCTCTCTCTCACACGCACACACACACACACACAAACCAATCAAGTAACCGTGTGTTGATGCATTGTTCAGGTTTTTGTCAGTATTGACTTGTTTATTATTATTTAGGTCCTTCCCGATCTTTTTTATTGAACTCTAATAGTGAAAAAGATACTTGTTGACCCTTTAAGCTTTCACGTCCTTTCAATTTATATTTTTAAATGGTCATACGATATTGTGTAGCCTAGGACGTGTTTCATCCCACTATTGCAATTCTCAGACGATTTAATGATGCCTTGGACGTGTTTTATCATAATATTGCCATTCTCAGACGATTTTATGTTGCCTAGGACATGTTTTATCCTTGTATTGCTATACTTAGATGATTTTTATCCTAGTATTGCTTTCCTCAGACGATTATTATCCTAGTATTGCAATCCTCAGATTTTATGTGGCATAGGACGCGTTTTATCTTAGTATTGCAATTCTCAGACGATTTTACCCAGCTTAAGACGGACCTCTAGCAGTGAGGGTGTCAGTGAAGGATATGTAATATATCTCCTCTAGTTTGACAAAATTTGTTATACTTTCAAGAAAGTTTAAGGAGATTGCAAGACTACAATGAAAATTCCTCATCACTGTGAAAAATGTTGACCAAAAGAGTAATATTTATGAAAATAAAGATAAGAAAAATTGCGACTCTTAACATATTCATTAATATATATATATATATATATATATATATATATATATATATATATATATATATATATATATATATATATATATACATACATACTCTAGTCACAAGCTACCACGACTAATGAAAAAAGGAGTGGGTGTTTTTTTTGTTAAAAAAATATTTTAAAATGATATTAAAGGTGGAAAACAATAGAGGTTACGACATTAAGATCACAAGAACTTCGTCCCCTGGTTACAAGACGGCAGGACTCTAAAAATAAGTAAACAGATAGGCTATATAAATAAATTAATAAACGGATGACACGAGAAGAGAAAAAACACAAAAATATAAAATAAAAAAAGAAATACATTCGCTTGTGGTATATGCCTAGAGATCAGCATTTGTTGAAACTTGAGATAATCGTAAAAAAAAAAAGCAGTATATGCTTGAATGAATGAAAAAAGTATATACAGTACGTACATGACATACTGTATTTGTACAAGAATAGAAAAAAATAACATATACTTTGTTTAATTGTAAAACTGATATAAAATGTTTGTGCAGGATTTAATTGTCAAAAATAAGAGAAAGTACATGAAAGGTATGTGAATATGAATGTGCATATTTGTCAAAAAATAAAATTATGTGTATACTTCATTTATGTGGGAAAAATATTATAATTAAGTGAATAACATTCGGTAACTATAGCTGAAGTTATAAGTATAAGTGATTGGCAGCCCAATAATTATAGCTGAAATTATAACTAAGTGATTGACAACCGAATAATTATAGCAGAAATTATAAATATAAGTGATTGACATCCTGATAATTATGGCTGAAGTTATAAATGTGATAGACAACCAAATAATTATGGCTGAAGAAATTGACAGTTGAATAATTATAGCTGAAGTTAACATGAAATAGAATAACACAACGCTTTCCTTGGTCGAGGCCTACTTTGGAAATGTATTCTTGTAAGCGCTAGACGATTTTATTCCCCTAAATTCCTAAAAGAAACGAAACCCCTCCCCGTGTTTGCCTCTTCAGTACGATGGCAGCTTTTATAGCTTGCTCTTGCAACCTCTAGACAGTGTTATTCTGTTGTGTAGATACTGAAGATAAAAGAAAGATAAAAAAGAGATCCAGTTAATGATCAGAAAGTCCGCGTAGGTACCAGACGACAGTTTAAGGAAGAGAAATAATGTGGATGCCGGATTTGAGAGAGAGAGAGAGAGAGAGAGGAGCTCAGGATTTAGACGAGGATCGCAAAAAAAAAAAAAAAAAAAAAAAAAAAAAAAAAAAAAAACAAGATAATGAGAAATATTAAAGTCGGAAAAAATTTAAAAAAAACTGAGACAGGATATGCATTTTACTTCCTTTTTCCTTTTTTTTTTCCCTCCGACCCTTACAAAAAAATCCCGTCCTTCACCTCGTCCTGACAAAAAAAAAGAAAGAAAAAAAAAAAGTGCCTACGTGTTGGTCCACTTGATGTACCCATATCGAATCCAGGGCCCTTTATTAACCCTTTTTGGTCGAGGACGCTTTTTTTTTATTACTACCACCAGACGATTTTATTAAGCTGAGGAGAGACGTCTAGCAGAGTAAACCTTGCAGATGA
Organism: Coenobita brevimanus; assembly: GCF_032717465.1. Classification (NCBI taxonomy): domain Eukaryota; kingdom Metazoa; phylum Arthropoda; class Malacostraca; order Decapoda; family Coenobitidae; genus Coenobita; species Coenobita brevimanus. The sequence continues at coordinate 35,151,884 of NC_137043.1, forward strand.
ACTCCCTAAATACCTTAGCTTTGAGGGCTTTTTTCCCCCCTCAAGTAGAATATAAATCGTCTGGTGGAAGCAAGAATGGACTGAACTTCACCACGATGACGTTTGTATATAGAAAGATAGGTAAATAGATAGATTGTCCACAGGGCGATTTTATTCAACATAGAAAGAATATCTAAGAAGGTATTAGAGTGTGGATAAAATTGGGTGGAATTAGCTCTAGTAAAAAAAAAAAAAAAAGAAAAAAAAAAAGAAAGAAAGAAAGAAAAAGAAAACTTAGTAAAATGTTTTGTGAAGCTGGTGTATAATAGAAAAAAACAGAAGGTTGGAAAAAGCAACAAACACGATTGAAAAAGAAGTGAGTAAAAATACCATGAAATTAAGGATAGAACATAATAAAATAGCCTGTATGAAAAACAAAGAACAGCAAAACCACGGAAGAGAAAGAGGATAAAAGTAATGGAAAAAATAAAAACACGGAAGAGAAAGAGGATAAAAGTAATGGGAGAAATATGATTAAAAGAGTATAAGTAAAAATGAATTAAAAAAGGAGTGATAATATGGACAGGAAAATATGAATGAAGCAATGGAAATTATCAAAAAGCTATATAATACCACTACCATTATTGCTAGTAGATGCCACACAGTTAGTTATACCAGAACTACTATTACTACTATATATACTTTTTTTAAACTCTAACTTAGGCTATAATTGCCATCTCTCCATCTCGCTTCATGAATTACAGCAACAGAGTATCACTAGAATATGATGCTAGTCACGAAGAATTGCCACGAAAAGGATGTAGAGCCGCGGCATTGTCTGTTTCTGCTACAGACCTACGTGCAGTAAGCTTCTACTAAGGGACGAAAATCTAGACCAAGTGATGGCGGGGGTTGTGGTTGTAGTGGTGTTCATAGTTGTGGTTTTTCTGATGATGATGGCAGTAATGTTGGCAGGTGCAGTAGTCATAAATTACAGGTGCATCAGTTCATGGTTATATAGTTTTGTGGTCGGTGGGGACGAGTACTATCCACTCACTTGATATAGTAACTGCATAAAATTACAAGCTGATTTTATACCGGTACTCTGGGAATCCATTTGCTGTACTGTGTTCGAAGATAACTATATAAATAATAAATCAGCGCCTGGTGGTCTAGTGGGTTACATCAAGACGATTTTTTTTTCAGCTGAGGGTTAGGTCAAGGTGCCTAAGAGTGTTCATACCGGTACCATTAACCCCTATATGCTCCGGACAACTCTATAGCGTTCTCTTCCTATTAACGCCAGACGGTCCTATGCAACTGAGTAAACGAGCGTGAGAGGGTTAATTCGTGGCTAATTGTTCTGATACTTGTGGCTGTGGAGGCTGGAAGAGTGCTGGTTGTGTGGTAGTAATTGTGGTTGCTGGTAGTTGTGTTAGTAATTGTGGTTGCAGGGATGGTGGTAGTTGTGGGAGTAATTGTGGTTGCTGGGATGGTGGTAATTGTAATTGTGGTTGCTGGGATGGTGGTGGTTGTAATTTTTGTTGCAGGGGTTGTGGTAGTTGTGGTAGGTGGGTCTGGGTGAAACTGATGGATAATTAGGGGAATCTCTCTCTCTCTCTCTCTCTCTCTCTCTCTCTCTCTCTCTACATACCAGTCCACATCCTTTCTCCCTACATCCCTCTCTCTCCATCCTACCCCCTCCACTCCTTCCTCCTCCATACCCCCCTTCCCTCCATCCTGTCTCTTTCCTACCACCCAAACCCCTCTCTCCACTTTCTTCCCCCTCTCTTTCCCATCCCTCCACCTGACGCTCTCTCACTTCCCTTCCCATCCATCACCCTTCTCCCCCACTTTCTCTGGTATGCACACACCACATCACTCAGTCTGTTACTTTCCTGATACCGCATCCTGTGAAAGGCGCCTTGGACTGAAGTACCTCCAGGTGCTCATTTCCCTACTCATTAACGACCCCCATCCGTACGACACGCCACCACCTTCTCTTACATTCTGTCATCGGTAGTCTCCAAACACGCCCGTATTTACGAGATATATATTGTTCCTAATACGGTGATTCTGTTTTTACTTAATTATCACTACCTCCTGATAATATTACCAGGCATAGGAAAAACTTAATGAACTGGGGGAAGAAAAAATAGCTCTCATTAATCCCCTTAACGACAGGAATATAATCGAATAAATGGAGGAGAATAAAGTACGAAAGTTGTGATACTGAAAGAGAGAGAGATTTTTTCTTTTTTTCTGCTAACCACCGCGAAACCCTTTGCCTGATAGCGCCAGAGTTCCAATCTTCGTGCGGGAAACTGATGCCTCTCAACTTATGTATCCGCCTACCCTTTGTAGGTGAAAATGAGTATCTAGGGTAACACTTGGGGAGGGTAACTGTGGTAACCGGGATGATACAGTGGTCTTGGGTCCTAGGATAGCCGGCGATTAACTCACCACAGGCTCAAAGTCCGAAGTTACGGAGATAAGCACAGCGGCTGTCTTCTCTCATGGCGTCTACCCATCCCACCTTATTGACTATTGTTTGGTTAGATGGGATGATGGATGGATTATACTCTTTTTACTCAAACTTGACATGAAATTGTCATCTCTCCCTCTTGAATACAGAGTTGTAACACCAGTTTAACCTGAAAATTATACTAGTCACGAAGAAATGCTATGGACTGGAATTAGAGCGACAGTGTTGTTTTATTGTTTCACTTTTTTTTAAATAAGCTGCAAAAGAAAAGAAAAATCTTGGCCAAGTTAAAGGAGAAGGAGCATAATGAGGTTAAAAGTAAAACTAAATCTTTATACGCAGCTCAAGAAAGTTTAATAGTACCACCTCAAGGTTGCCAATTAAGCGGTAGTTGTTGAGAATTGTAGCTGAATGCACCTCCGTTTAGCAATAATGTTCAGATGCTTGGCTTTGAGAAGGTCGTTGTCATTACGGTTTTTCATTGTTTTGCTGATAGTATAGAATTTTGATATTTTTAGTGGTATATGACAGATATTGTGACTTTTGAGAGTATGGTTGGGAGTATTTGTGCATTCGATATTATCAGTACGTCAAGCGTTGTTCAAAAATTTGGCATTGTACTTAAGGTATTCTGAATATTTTTGTAGTCATTTTAATGATATTCAAGATTTGCCACCATTTCATCATGGCATTTTGTATTTTGCGACGTTCTAGCGCTTCTTGATAGTAAGTTTTACAACATGAATGAATTTACGTATATCAGCATTGCGATAGCTTAGAGATTTTAACATTTAGACATAATGACAGTCAAAACATTAATAATTAATTTTCAAGAGACACACATACTGTATCTATGATGATACATGCCAGCATCATTTTTCTAACATATTTGAGAGCAGAATAATGTTTATACGCCATTTTTTGTTCTCATTCCAACTCTTAGTAAACGATAGCGGGGGGGGGGGGGAGTGGAGGTGGCGATGGTGGTAATGATGTGGAGGTCATCAGTAGCGGGTAAAAACTCCAAATATATATCATCAAGACACTCTCATAATCACGTTGCCACACTCCCGCGTTATGACAAAAGAGGCGGCTTGTTTACGAGCCACGGTGTTATTGCTGCCGCTGGTGGATCTTGTAGTCCTGGATAATAATTCATTTGCTTCATAATCATCATCATCATCGTCATCATAATCTTCATCATCATCATCGTCGTCGTCTCAACCACAGTCACCTTCATCATCACCACTAGTACCTTCATCACCATCCTTCTCCTCATCATCATCATCATCAAGCTAACCTTCTCCACCACTAATGTAATGGGTTGGGTGGGATTCAGGAATAGGAACAGGAAAATATAAAGCCGAAGACATCTCCACACACCAGTCACTCGCCAATTAGACCCTCAGATTATGTTACGTCCGTCTGCTTACGACAGAGAGAGAGAGATTTTAAAGTGGTAAATGACAGCAAACAGAAGACAAGCAGGTGAAAATAAGCAGGATAAGCGGGGAAAACACAGAGAGACAGGGTAAGAGATGAGGAAGGTCAAATGAAAGAGACTGACAGGTAGGGATATACAGTAGAACAGGCTGACCAAATAAGACAGACAGATGGACAAGCACTCTCGGTGGTAGATTTCAGTTCTGTATATAATTTTTGCACTACGCCGTAAATTTGATTTTACCAGGATGATAGTTCTTTCCTTTTCCTGTTTGTTTATTTTTTAGTATGACCTAACTTTACCTATTATAACCTAGTTTATTTTTTAGAATGACCTAACTTAACCTATTATAACCTAGCCTAACCTGACCTAATTTAACCTATTATAACCTAACCTAACCAAGCCTAACACCCTGAAATTAACCGAGCTAACTAACAAACTAACCTAACCTGACCTAACCTAACCTTTCCTGGGTAAGAAGTGAAGAAATGGTACACAGTACAGTAGTCAGCGTCCTGGGGCAAGATTAACTATAGTAGATTCGTTCTCACCTGGCAAGATCTCTAACCCCTTTATCAGCATAGTTTATAGCCGAATGGAGTCTTTTTGAAGGGTGAATTTGACTGATAACCAAGGAGACTCAGTTGTACCTCATAACAAAGGCTTATGAAATTTACGCAGCCACGACTTGGTATTTAATGAGTTGCCCAGTTCCGTCAGATGAAAACGGATCGACCATAATTAACCCATTCATACCGGTGACGTATTTTTGTATTAATTCTCGCTGTCTCAGGACGATTTTATTCAGCTCAGGAGAGATTTTTTCTTTTTAAACTATGGGCAAAGATTATTTTCCATTGACCCCTTCATTCCATTTTCTCTTTATTCTTGCTACCTCCAGACGATTTCATTCAGCTCAGAAGACACACATTGAACTTGAGGTTTTGATATATTTTCCCCATCCCCTTCACCAGACGATTTTTTTCAGTTTAGAAGAGATTTATTGCAGTAGAGTTTGAAGCATTTTTCACTGCCCCTTTCCGACAATAAATAAATAAATAAATATATCGTTTGGAGTTAGCAAGGACACACCAACAAAATTACGTCACCGAACTGGAAAGGTGTTAAGTAGTAAATCCTTGACTGCGATCACACCCTTTGTTCTCGCTCCCAGCTCTCTCATATTTTTATTTTTTCTTGGAACAGTCTTGCACGCTTCTAGTCTTTGGTTCCTTTTTTCTTGCATTAAAAAAATAAAAAAGTTCACTTCTACCCCATCAATCTGACGGCGTATTTTTCATTTTATTCATGGTGTCTGCAGTCTGTTTTAATCAGCTTTGGAGAAACTTCAAAATGGAGGAGTTAGATATAGCCTTTTCCCCTTCAGTACAAGAGGTCTACCAAAAGCTTTTAAGATAATCGTCTTTAAGCAGCAGTTTAAATCAGTGAATCACCACTGGACTGAAGAGGTTGAGAGCCACCGCGTAGAAAAGGAATTAAAAGCCGTCTTCATTAGTTGCTTCAGTATGAGAAGCCTTCCCAGATCTGAGTGAAATCGCTTGAAAGTAACATGAATAAAAACAGATTGCGGGCATTACCACGGGAATACAAGATGGCCTCCACACAGATATCGTACACCGTTATCTCGCAAAACACGATAAACTCTACGGATTCGTTTTGTCACATTTCATTTCACTTGCTGTATTTTTGTATGGTTTGACCTTTGACCCCATAAAACTCAAAGTCATTAAGTAAAAAAAAAAAAAGATAAAAAAGATAAAGAGAAAGTGTAAGAAAGAGGTAGGTGTTTAGTATTTACCCAACGAACACGTACCAAGTTTGTAGTGCATTGGTGAAGGAATAAAGGAAAGGCATCAGATTTAAAAGTATGTGGATGACAGAAATAGAAACTGTAGCGTAGTACCCAGCGTAGTATGGATATCTGGAGGCACCAGCGCACTGAACTGGTAAATTAATTCCTTCACTACAATGAGGTATTGTTCGTTTCGGTCTTGCTGCTACCAGAGGATTCATTTCACTTTAAGAAGGAAATGCAAATAATGGAGAATTTATTGAGGGTTATAGGTTACCTTTCCAGTTAGAAGTCTCTCTTCGGCTGCGTAAATTCGTCTGGTAGTAGCAAGAATTCGATGAAAAAGACGTTGTCGGTCTCGAAAACGCGACGTATATAAATCGGATTAGTTTTTTGTGTTGTTTTTGGCCGATGTAAGTTGTAGGCTATTGTTTTTTATATTTATTTATTTCTTTTATAATGGTTTACTTCTCTTGCGGATAATAATTGTACTCACGTTCTACGCATAAGGATTTCAAGTTCTTTTGTGTATATTGAGACCCATGCCGTTGTAACACATGACGTAATGAATCTTGCATATATATATATATATATATATATATATATATATATATATATATATATATATAGATAGATAGATTAGTTATATGTAGATAAGTAGATAAATAGATACTTATGTTCATGTCATAGCAGCGTGTGACGTAAAAGATTTTGCACATTAATTTTAGGGTCGCGTGGTGGTAATAAACGACTTCATAAATTTGCGTATATGGATTTGTTTTAGGAAATTGAGTCATAAATGTATTTGTTTACATTAATTTTAAGGTCACGTGGTAGGAACGTGTGGCGCCAAACTTTTTATACTATTCTTACGTTGTGTTTTACTAGCCCGTGACGTGGTAAGTTTGCGCACATCAAGTTTAAGCGTCAGAAACTATTTTATTAATTTTACGTCTCGTTTTTCTAGCCCGTGACGTCGTAACTTTGCGCGCAATTTCGGACCCTTTTTCGCACTGTGATTTTAGGTTTGTGTGGTGCTTATTATGGTCTTACGCTTTCTTTAAACCCCAAATTGGAAAGCAAGCTCTATATTTTTTTAAAGATAATTTACGAGGCATGTAAGATAGAACGTATCATGGCTTTTTTTTCGTTGCTAACAGTAATGTGTAATGTGGGATGCAGGCTAACCACAGCTGCTCTCATATATTAGTGAAATATTAGGGATGTTGCATTCTACTTTGCAGTTGTAGGTCTTTGCATTACTACCCATAATATTTAACAAGTAGGATTCTCACACTTACGATCAATTTCCTCTCGTAACTTAAGATTTGTTGTGCAGGAGGAAGGAGAGCACTGGAAGATTACGTACACCCCTTGCCTTGTTCTTCCTGGGTAAACGAATCACGGTCGTTAATTCGTAGCAGGATTCTCAGACTTACGATCAATTTCCTCTCGTAACTTAAGATTTGTCGTGCAGGAGGAACGAGAACACTGGAGGATTATGTACACCGCTTGCCTTGTTCTTTCTGGGTAAACGAATCACGGTCTATGCGTACGCGAATCCCACTCCCGGCGTGTAGTAGTAGCGGATGACGTCAGACGGGTAGGACCGCGCTAGCACGACCGCCGCGCCAACTAGCGTCTGTGAAAAAGCTAGGAGAAAGTGGTCGGCGTCTCTCTCTCTCTCTCTCTCTCTCTCTCCATGTGGGTGTGGGTTGGATGTGTAGGGATGTGATACGAGGATTTGTTCGTTTTAATTATTTCTGTCTGTCTGTCTGTCTCTCTCTCTCTCTTTCTCTCTCTCTCATTCCCCGCCGTCCGCCTCGCTCCCCCAGGCCATAGTGGAGTGGTCTTTTTCTCGGCGCATATAATCGACTGACCTGTCGCTTTCAACTACAGCAAGAGAAAGGGTCAAGTGTGGCTGGCTCGGTGACGTCACGACCTCCCCCACCTCCGATTGGACGAGGCCGGGGTTGTGGGCGGAGCTAGAGCAATGACGTCGTTGGTCACCCCCCAGAGAACTTTAGTCCAGGTGGAGGAGTGAGGCTGAAAGGAGGTGTGTCGATTTCCTCTCCCAAGCTAACGTGACACGACACCAACTAGACTGGAAGAGTGTGTGTGCGAGGTGGAAAACAAAATCCATTCCGAGAAACCTGGGCCGAAACAGTAGTGAAAGTGCGTATGTCGCCCTAGTTTCTAAACGAAGAGAGAGGGAGAGAGAGTCAGCAGGGGTTTGGTCTTTAAAAATAAGTCTTGCCAAGGGAAAGGTAAACAAAACCAGGCAAGATGACGGACTTGGGAGGGAGTGAGATTACAGAGTTCTATCGCAACAAGACGATCTTCATCACGGGAGGTACCGGGTTCATGGGCAAGGTGCTGGTGGAGAAACTTCTAAGATCCTGCCCAGTAAGGAGGATATACCTGCTGATGAGGCCCAAGCGAGGTGTGGACGTGGAGCAGCGCCTAGATGACATGTTCAACTATAAGGTAAATCTAACAAGCCTGAACTAACATGATGAAAATGAAAGTGACCAGTGGAATTCCGTTTTTAAAGAATTATTGTAACTGTAGACTTACCATTTATTTATTCGTCTTATTTATACATATTTTGTTTACCTTGCTTCACGATATTTACAGCTATAAGGTAAAACTGACTAGCCTGATGAAAATGAAAGTGATAAATGGAGTTTTGTTTCTAGAGCATTGTTTTTATTATGCACTCCCCTAGTTATGTTTCGTTTATCTTGCAATGTTTTTGGACTGACGAAATGTTCAGCTATAAGGTAAAACTAAGTAGCCTAGAGTAACATGTTGAAAATGAAAGTGAACAGTGGATCGTCATATTTAAAGCATTATCTTCATTATATAGGCTTACTTGTGTTTATTTTCCGATGTGTTTTGAGGATGTTTACTTATGTTTCTTTTGCGGTGCAGTTTTAAGACCGACTAAATGTTCATCTGCAAGGTAAACTAACTTAGCAAAAATGAAAGCAACCAGTGGACCTTCAAGTAGAATTTATGGTTACTTAAATGTAAATAATTGATATGTCTGAGTTTTATCCACTCTTAAAATTTCTACGTCTTCAGCTTTAAAGGTAAAATTGCCTATCCTAACTAACCCTGACGAAAATGAAAGTGACAACAGCGAATCCTCATTGTTGACTACGAAATATTTGGCTACGAAAAGGCAGTTCTTTGGTAGGTTTACGTTGTGCCCATTCATTACTGTTCAGCATCTGCAGCTAAAGAGTAAAATAATCTAATTAACTCGTTGGAATTGAAAGCCACACAGTTTGGATCATTTTCTTTTATTATTATTTTGAGGATATAGGCGTTCATAAAAATTTTTCGATGTATTTACGAGTTTTATTTTACCTCTGCTGCTTGACATGTAGCCTAAACTTGAAGGTAAAATTGCTTACCAAACTAACAAGAGAAATTAAAAGTACAATATATGACCCGTTAATTTTGTTTACTTATACATTCGTACATACTGTCCTGGTGTCTTTATATTGTGTGTGTGTGTGTGTGTGTGTGTGTGTGTGTGTGTGTGTGTTTTCAGTGACTAGCCTAACAAAGTCGCTAATTGAAGGTAATGTCTGGATCCTCATTTCAAACGTAATTTTCACTGCATAGACGTTCGTAATTACAAACACCTCGTATGTTTACACCCTGTTAATTTTGTGTGTGTGTGTGTGTGTGTGTGTGTGTGTGTGTGTGTGTGCAGGAGACAAGTTGTATTAGGTTAGTAGGTTAGTTGCTCCGACAAGGTAGCCAACAACCAAGGGGAGAATCTTGGCAACCTAACCAAACCTAGCATCCTTCCTGAATATTAATCAAACTAGCAGTGTGAAAATGATATTGTAATTGCTTGTGGTTGTGAAAAGGGAGGGGAAACTGTATCCTACGTGTGTGTGTGTGTGTGTGTGTGTGTGTGTGTGTGTGTGTGTGTGTGTGTGTGTGTGTGTGTGAACTGGTTTGAACATTCATAACCTTCTAAAAAAAAAAACTGTTATAGAGATTCCTGGCGTATTGCGAAACATTGTGCATGCTGATAGTCCGGCGGTTGTCGATTGGTGTTGAGAAGGATCACAGTAATAGTGGATTGTGTGTGTGTGTGTGTGTGTAGAGAGAGAGAGAGAGAGAGAGGGAAGAGGGGGAAAACCCAAGAGTAAAGGTGAATGCATAAAAAACTGGTGCGGACTTGAATGGAATATCCCAATAGTAATGTGTGTGTGTGTGTGTGTGTGTGTGTGTGTGTGAAAGAATTTGTGATTTGTGAAGGGAAGAGGAGAGGATCGAGCTCATTGGCACGTGTATATAATCTCTTGTGGACATTCCTAGAGCCAATGTTTTACCGTTTCATCACAGGCCGATCAAAACAAGAGTGATACATGAGCAGAATACTATTTTTACGCAAACTTGGCCAAAATTACCTCCTTATCACGAGAACTGAAGGGTAGCAATAGATTAACACATGAAAATGATGCCAGTGACGAGGAAGTGGTATGCAGTGGATGAATAGCCGTGATAGTGCCTTTTTCTGACATTGATCTTTGTTACATAAGTTGCAAAAGGACAAGAATATGTGTCAGAGAGAGAGAGAGAATTAGTTAAGAAAAGCTGTAAATACAACATCCTTGAGACGACTCTTATCTGTATAATTACCGCTGTATCTTACTGAGTGACATTCCAGGATGATTGTACGGTATAATTAAGCTGATGGGGAGAAGGTCTTACGGTGGAGAAGAGGTTTGATTGATAACCTCGTGAATGATTGTGGATATGTTTAATCGATTGATTTCGGTGACGTATCTTTGAATTTATGCTAGATATCTCCAGACGATTTTATTTGAGGTTTGGAGAGACTTTGAACAGGAATTAGATTGAGCCTTGAATTACCCCCTTTCCTCACTTTTTCACATTCTTCCCAAATTAGGCAAAATTGTCTTAAGACAGCAGGGAAAAAAATCTATAAAACACGCCACCGATTTGAAGAGATTAAATTTTACCGTTTTAACTCTAACTCGGTCTAAAATTACCCCCAGTCCATCTTGAGTACTGATTCGTAACGAGAGATTAATATTATGATGCCAGTCACAAAGAAGTGTATTAGCATGCATGTAGAACCAAAGCATTGTCTTTATATATCTCCGAGTTTACCTGAAATAAGCTGCAAAACTACGAAAATCTAGCCAGACTATCGTGAAATTCTTAGGCTAAAGTTGTATAGTAAAATCAAGCCGTGTTTTGTTTAGAATTTAGCATCGTAACCTTTTGGCTGAGAAACACCTAATTTGCATTTAATTTCGATTAAGGACAGGTGATATTACTGTTTTCAAGAAAGTTCAAGGGCACGAAAAAAAATTTAAATACTTAAGTTTTAACCGTGAATACATACGGTAACTTCTTTATTTTAGTCCAAGTCAAGAAGAACGATTTAATTCAACTCAAAGGGTCCCACTGAAAAGGTGTATCAGTATATCAGTGGGAAATTCAGACCTGTGTATTTGCCCTGTCAGCTTTGTCCGATTTTTTTTTTTGTCTACCGAGGATCTGTAGTACCGGTAGTGAGGGGGTTGATTAGAAGTACATACACCGTCTCCAGATCGAAAAGAATCTCCAGAACTAAGGATAATCCCTGGAAATGAGAAGAATGGGTTAAAAAGTACGTCATCAGAGTGAAAAAGGGTAAAAAGTTGTTCATTGTGTTGAGGTGGTCATCAGTCAGCTCTTTGTTTTCAGTTAAAGTTGCCTTGAAATCAGTGGTGTGTGTGTGTGTGTGTGTGTGTGTGTGTGTGTGTGTGTGTGTGTATCAGCCATGAGTCAGAACCAATTGCAGTTTTTATAAGTCACGTGGTTTCAGAATAAGGAAGCACGTGTCGTTTCAGAATAGAGAGGCACGTGCTATATTAGAATGGGGAGGTACGTGTAATATTATGTCACTACAGGAACCCACGGCCGGCCACTGCAGTACATACATACATACCCAGTACATAAATAGCCGGTGTGCAAAGTAGAGAGCACTAGACAGCACGTTACGAAAATAGAAGGAAGCACGTAAATAGATTAGACGCGTGCATCAGAATAGCTAATCATTGGCCTCTGTTGTGTCCAATACCATAATTTTTTTTTTTTTCCTTTTAAGCTCAGGTGAAGGGCACTGGACTAGACTTTGGCCCCCTGGGAATTGAGCACAAGGTTAGGGTTTTTCCCGCCTCTCCTCCCCCCCCCTCCTCTCTCCCCTGCCCCTCCCATGACCCCTGCCCCTCCCCCCTCATCACAGATCGTCATTACAGGCGCTCCAGAAAAAGGATAATAAGTAAATAAATTAAGTAAGTAAATGAAGAAGAAAGTTGTCTGGTACTTGCTTTTGTTTGGTTTTTTGTATGACTTGTATCTATGATATGTATGTTCAGTTTCTTTTAATGTCTTGTAATTTCTTTGATATGTATGTGTTATTTGTGGGTTACTCAATTTCGTCCCTTTTATTTATTATTTACAGTGTTTATATATGGTAATAATACCGATATCGTACACTTTCTGATAAATATTCCGTAGTTTTTATTTCTGATAACGGAAGAGGTAGCATGCTTGGAAATTTTTTTTATTGTGCACATGTGTGATTTTGTTTCTGTTCTGTTAATATGCTTTTTATTATTTTGTGCGTGCGTGTGTGTGTGTGTGTGTGTGTGTGTGTGTGTGTGTGTAGATGAGTTTTTTTTTTTAATATATGAAACTGGGATTGATTTTTTGCCCTAGTGAGAGAGAAGGCCGCTTTCATTGTGTTGTGTTTGACTTTCATTGTTTGCGTTTATGTATTAATCGTTTTTTCGTGGGCTTTCATGTGTTTTTTAATAATACATTTGTGGTGTCATTTGTATGCCACTGTGTGTGTGTGTGTGTGTGTGTGTGTGTGTGTGTGTGTTGAATTTGATAATTAGTTTTAATATTTTTTTATTTACGAAAGAGATCTCTCTAGTTCGTTGTAATACTTCATTACTGGTGTGTTTGTATGTTGCACTTGTGTGCTGGATGAGAGTGAGAGAGAGAGATGCACTGCGACATTTAATTATTAATTTTGTGCTGTCATGCTGTGTGTGTGTGTGTGTGTGTGTGTGTGTGTGTGTGTGTGTGTGTGTGTGTGTTTAAGTGTTTTATACACATTCCGTGTTTAATTTTTGTATTAGCGTGACTTCTTGAAGACTAACGTTTGTGTGTGTGTGTAGTTTGTACGTTCCTTTTGTTTTATATTCTTTTGTGTTTTGTGTAAGGAAAGTGATGATTCGACCCTTTTTTTTTACTAATTTGTCATAATGGTTCGCTTATTTGGTACAGGTAATTATGAGAATGTCCAGTAACAAAGGTACGAAATTCGGTCTCATTTGAAGTAATACAGTGATCGTTTAATTTCATTTGATTTCAGAAGTCATTTGTTGCTGGTGATTGGTTTTAGTTTTTATTAAGGCCATTGAGTACCAACATCTTTATTGTTTTAGTGTGCATTATTATTATTATTGTTTTTATTATTATTATTATTATTATTATGTTTGTGTTCTTAAGTCCGACAATTTTCTTCAAGGTAGGGAAAGGCTGTGGCACTTATAGGTTAGAAAAAAAATCGTGTTTGGATTTTTTTTTTTTCATTCTTCCGTTTATCTTGTTAAAAAAAAAAAAAAGTTATGTGACGTCCCTTGGCTAGTTATTCGTGCTATTTCCAGACGATTTTATTCAGCTTTCAAAACATCCCTCACGCTAAAACAGGCTTGAAATATCTGCAATAATTATTTTTTTGTTTTATGCCTCCCAGTTAATTCCTGCTGACTCCAACTGATTTTTATTAAAGTTCGATAAGGTTTAATATTGATTGGGTTAATAAACGTCTATTTAAATAAATATCTCAGGTAAGCAAAGTACATTACGTCTTTCTTGGTTTCGGTAAATCTTGTTATCTCCAGACGATTTTGTGGCCTGTCTTATGTAAAAACCTCTCTGAATTATTGATACTTTTAAGTGGTTTTATTCAGCATCTCTCTCTCTCTCTCTCTCTCTCTCTCTCTCTCTCTCTCTCTCTCTCTCTCTCTCTCCCCACCCAAGGCAAACTGCTCAACTCCTATAATATTATTCTCGTGCATTGGATACTCTTTTTTCCATCCTTTTTTTTTCCTTCTTCCTCCTTTGCCTTTCATCATCTTTGCCTCTTCCTCTTTTGACCATTCTTTTCTTCATTTTCTCCCATATCTTCTTTACATACATTTTCTTTCCCCATTCTTTCTTTCTTTATCCTCCTCTTTCTTCCCTGTCCTCCATTTCTTTTTTCTATTTTCTTTCCGTATCCTTTTTACTTGTTTTCTTCTTTCCCTTCTTTATTTTTCATTGTACTTTTGCCTATTGCCGTTTCTTCACTTTCATCTCTCTCTCTCTCTCTCTCTCTCTCTCTCTCTCTCTCTCTCTCTCTCTCTCTCCTGATTCCTAAGTAGCCTTGTCATATTCTAATATTGCCGTAGTATGAACCAAGCCTCCCACTGCAGTTACCTTTCCTCTTTTTCCTTATGGCCTTTTGTTAAGCTTCTTTTCATTATCTGTGTTATTTTCTTTACCTCCCTCCCCTTTTACCTCTTACCTGCATTTTTTTTATGTCCTCCTCATCCTCATCCTCATCCTAATCCTCCTCCTCATCCTCATCCTCTGTATTTTTTTCTTCCTCTCCCTCCTGCTTCTTCCTTCCTCTTTAGACACCACCGCAATTTTTCCTACTTAACTTTCTGCAGTTTGTTCATCTGTTCTTATGTTCTACTCCGCTTTCACTCTATTTGCCTACTGCTTCTCTTCCCTCCCTCCTTCACTCCTTCCTTCCTTTCCCTCTTCCTTTTACCAACGCCGCGCCCGTCACTTCATTCTTTCCTTCATACAGTTGACCTCTTGTGTTGTATTCTTCCTCTTCCGTTCTCTTTTTCCTCTTCCTCTTCCCCTCTGCCTTCGTTCCTCCTTACTCTCAAAGAGCACCACACCCGTCCATCCCTCCCTCCCCCCCTCCCCCCAAGCTCCAACCCTCGTAACTTTCTCCTGCTGCCACTTCTGGATTTCCTTCCTGCTTCCTGCTCTGTGGTATTTTCCCACCTTTTAACCCCCTAACCCCCCCCCATCCCTCTTTCTTCCTCGTTCTGCTTCCATGGCACTGGTATCCCTCCCCCCTTCTCCTTACAGACAAACATCTCTCCTTCCATTTCCCCTGCTCTCCTTCATTTCCCCTCTTCCCATTCCTCTTCCCATCTTCCTCTTTCTCTTTCGTTCCCCTTCCTATTCCCCTCTCCTTCTTCCTCGCCCTCTTCCCCTCTCCTTCTTCCTCATCCTCTTCCCCTCTCCTTCTTCTTCCCCTCCCCTGTTTCCTCCTCCTCCTCCTCCTCTCTTTCCTCTTTCCCTCTCTTTCTTCCACATCCCCTCTCCTTCCATTTCCTATCTCCTTCTTCTTCCTCTCTCCTTCTGCCTCATTCTCTTCCCCTTTCCTTCCATTCTCGTACCCTTACCCCACTGTCTGCTGGTCTCTTTTATTTTTCCGTCCCACCCGTTCCCTTCTTTCCTTCATCTCACCGTCTCCCCTGTCTCTCTCCTTCCTGCGTACCTTATCCCTCATCCTTCACTCTACATTTCCCTTCTCCCTCGCTTCTCTTCTTGTAGTCTTCTATCTCCGACCTCCATTTACTCATCCTTCTACCCTCACCCTTCTCACCACCTTCCCTTTCCTAATCTTTCATCCTCGTTACCCTCCCTCCCCATTCTCACCCACCCCTCACCCTTGCCCAGTCTTCCTGTTTCGCTTCCTGTTCTTCGTTTCCTCCGACCTTGTGCGTGAGATTCGTCGTATTGGCTATTGAAAACGCACTTTATTTCGAGTTTTGATTCCGCTTTTGAATATAATCCCAGTCGTTTATACTTAGGGTCACGGTGAACTTCTATACATAAATCGTGTCAAGCTTGGGTCATGTGTTAGGGTGTATACTGTATATTTGTTACCTTCGTGGCGACATTTTCAAATAAGGTAAGCGGCCAAGATTGTATCCTATTTGCGTGTTGTGTTTAGGATTTTTTACCATCTAAATTCTGGCAATGCATTTCATCCGTTGAATATTGATATCCGTCAATGTGGCTCAGACTTTAGATAATGTCAACGGTGAATCCAACAACCTACTTGCTTTGGTGTGTGTGTGTGTGTGTGTGTGTGTGTGTGTGTGTGTGTGTGTGTGTGTGTGTGATTTGGTCCACTTGTTAATATCTTAGTGCTTAGTCGTCCGTCTGATCATAATTAAAAGAACAAAATTCGGTAAGGGCAACAGTAAATCCATTAACTTGTTTACGTAGCTGTGCCTTTGTTACTTTATCCTGGCATAAATTGCCATCCTTCCATCTTGAATGCCGAGTTGTAACAATAGATCAACACTTGAGTATGATGCTAGTCATGAAGAAACGCTATGGAGATGATGTAGTTGCAACACTGTGTTTTTCTTCCACTGGTCGGCATGTGATTAGCTGCAAAAGGACGGAAATCTGGGCCAGGTTAATGTAAGAGTATTATATTAAGTTTTGTAATTATATTAGCCTTTTTTGATTGGGCTTACGAAGATCATAGTTAAACCGGTAAAAAGTTTCTGTTAGCCCACGTATTTTTATTCAAGGTCGGGGTGGTGGAAGTATCTAGGTTACCAACTGTGACAATAGCTGTAGCACTCCATAATAGGTGCACCTATCCCCATGCTGGCGAAGCAGGAACGAGGAAATGCATGTCAGATGTGAAAGTTGGAATGTTGTGTGGCAATATCAAACTCTGTATCAGTTATTGTTGTTGCCGACTTGTCGACCACAGGTAAGCAGCTGGTTCTGTAGGGCCTTCCTTCAGGTTCAGTCCAGTACATACACCGCGTGAGGATCTGGCGCCCCCTTGTTGTAAACAGTGCCTCACCAGGGTAGGGCCAGAGTCTTTCCCACGGCGAAGTGCAGGGAAATATTGGGAGGTTTGACACCTGGGTACACCGCAGCAGCTGCACCCAAGTGCACAGCGCCATCACATGTAGGCTCCCCTTCAGCGCCAGTCTGTACCGGTATATGTAATTAGTATGAACGGACATGGTGATAACCGAATATATGTGAGTATATGAGAGGACATCCTACCAGCACCCACTTCATATATCCTCACGGTTTGGCTTCGATCCCTAGAGTTTGATCATAAGTTCGCGAGAAATACGTTAAGTTCCCTGTCTGTCTGTTAATGTATACGGTATATCTGCCTGTGTTTCTGTGTATCCACGCAGTTTATCTATATCATGAGAGAGGTGGCCGCAAACACATTTCCTCCCTCTCATCCTGTCCTCCACCATCAAGCTGCCCTTTCCCTAACTCACCTCCCTTTCACATATACCTTGCCACCCCATCCTTCCATCTCCTCCTCTGTATATGTGAATTTTGAACGTATATTCTGTTACTAGTTGTACCTTAACGAGAACCAACTGGTGTTCATTATTGTTAGTCTACCTTGGCTTTCACTTTTATCTTTTTGTAGTTATTCCATTTTTGTTTTCGCTTTCTTCGTTCATGGCGAATTGAAACTTGGCCTGTTTTTAAGGCACAATTGGCCACACACACAAAAAGTCGAATACTCGGGATCAGCTTTTTACAATTGCTTTACTACGAAGTATCCCGTAAGTTAGAGAGAGAGAGAGAGAGAGAATAGGAACACTCGACAGAAACAGAAACATAGAGAAGGACGGCTCATGGATCTAATGGAATTTAGATGAGGCGGATATGATTGACAAGGAGGTTTGAAGATTAAGGGATTGAGGTCTAGGAAGGTGGGAAAGATTATCACCAGCTCATGTGAGTATTTAAGGACCTTCTTGGGCAGTTCAGTGTTTTATGCTTAAGTATTATTTATTTATTTTTTATTTTCAAAACTGGTTTGTTTTAAAGGTGTTGTGAAAGAAAAGTTTTGGGGTAAGTGAACACACACACACACACACACACACACACACACACACACACACACACACACACACACACACACACAGATGGTTTACGCTGACCTCTAAGTTTGTTTTAACGCATCCGAGGCTGTGTGACTTCTCTTATTATTATTACTTTTATTTTGTGATGTGTTCGACTCGGAGCCTGTTCCTTCTGTGTACCATACATCTTTCACATGCCACCACTAAGGCACACCCACCGATCATACTGGAGAGAGAAGGAGAGGGGGGGGGGATTTATCTTAATGGCATGGTCCCTGGACATTTCTACACTGGATGCCCACCTGAGTTTTGAGTAGCCCACCTTTCCCTACACCTAAAATAGCTGCCTTAGATTTCCATTAGCATTCTGCCTTCCTGCCTGAGTGCCTTCCCTTCCTCTTTCCTTCCTTCCTTCCATTCATATTTGCTCCTTCATTTTTACGCTGCATTCTTCCTTCTCTTTTTACCCTGTCATTTTTACGCTTCCATCTTTCCTTCCTTCCCTCCCTTTTTCTTTCAGTATCTTATTTTCTTAGGTACTTCATTTTCTTCTGTGTTTTAAATTCCTGACTTCCTTCCACCCCCCCCCCATTTTTTTTTTCTGGACCCCACTACATCTAAAACAGCCATCGTATTTTACTTTTCATTTATAATTTTCTATCGTTTTTCGTTTCTCTCTCTCTCTCTCTCTCTCTCTCTCTCTCTCTCTCTCTCTCTCTCTCTCTCGTTCATCCTTATTCCTCGACTCTCTTTTTCTTCCATCCAGCCTTTCTCCCTGTCTTTTTTTTTTTTTTTTTCCTGGAGACTCCAACACCCTGATGCACACCGAGTTTAACCCCTTAACTCCACGTACGTTTATGGTAGGAAGAGTAAAAATAAAACAGCGTAGGAAGTGTAAAAATAAAGTAGCGTCGGAAGAGTACAATTAAAGCAGCATAGGAAGAGTAAAAATAAAGTAGCGTAGGAAGAGTACAATTAAAGCAGCATAGGAAGAGTAAAAATAAAGTAGCGTAGGAAGAGTAAAAATAAAGTAGCGTAGGAAGAGTAAAAATAAAGTAGCGTAGGAAGAGTAAAAATAAAGTAGCGTAGGAAGAGTAAAAATAAAGTAGCACAGGAAGAGTAAAAATAAAGTAGCGTAGGAAGAGTAAAAATAAAGTAGCACAGGAAGAGTAAAAATAAAGTAGCGTAGGAAGAGTAAAAATAAAGTAGCTTAGGAAGAGTCAAATTAAAGCAGAGTAGGATGAGTAAAAATAAAGTAGCTTAGGAAGAGTCAAATTAAAGCAGAGTAGGATGAGTAAAAATAAAGTAGCCTAGGAAGAGTCAAATTTAAGCAGCGTGGGAAAGGTAAAAATTAGTGTCATCGTGCTTAATGGACTACTGTGCCTCAGCCTCTGAAAGGGTTAACGTTGTGCTGTAAGAGTAAGAACACTATAATATTCTGTATTGCATCAGACGACTTCATTCGTGTGTGGAGATGCTGTGGCCGGGACCAAAGGGTTAATTCATGCATGCCAGCACAAGCCACCTCGCAGTCCGCTGTTTATAATCCTGAGCCTCTATTTATAAACTGTCCTTAGCTGAAGTTGTGGTTGGGTTGTTGGTGTATACATCTCTTGTCTTCCCTCGTACAGTTACCAAATCCTTCTCAGCTGAACTAGGATGAAAAGTAAGTTGGAAAAAATACACCCAGGCAATTTTATTTCTGATATTTATTGCTTTGAAGTCTTGTTCTTCGTTGAAATTGGGTAAGATACTTTATGAATTTGCCCCCTGGTGACCTCCCCTATACTGCCCATCCTTTCCGCCCACTACTCTACCCTCCTTCTCACTATCCTCTTGCTTACCTCCCTCCCTCCCACTCCTCTGTCCCCTCCCACTCTCTTCATTCTCACCTTCCGTTGACTGTTTCCACCATGGAGGTAGAAATCTCCATGATTTCCACCCTTTCGTTCTCTACTTTCCCTCCCATCCCTTTTATTTATTGCCGTCTTCTCCTTTCGGATCCTCTCTGTCCTCCCTCTTACTCTTTTTCAATGTATCTTCTTTCTTCTTCAGCCTCTCCCTCTCACTCTTCCTCTGCGTGCGTCTTCCATCTTCATCTCATCTACTTGTCCTCTCAGCACATCCATTGACTTCTCTTCCCTCCCTCTCACTCCTCACTTCTCATTCAGTTTCGTGTTTCTTCCCTACTTCACTCCCTCTCTTCACTTTCCAACTAACTCTTCAGCTTACCTTCCTCTGACCTTTCTTTTTCGCCTTCCTTCCACTCATCATTCTCTTAATTATCTCTTACCACTCCATTCACGTTTCACATTATCCTGTCCTTTCTTATAACTGTCCACTCATCGTTCTTTTCCCTCCCATTCACGCTATACCCTTTTACTCCTCCATTCATATTCCCTCTCCCTCCTCCTCACCTTCCTCTTCCCTACCTTCTTTCTTTCCTGGTACCTTCCTCTCCCCTCTCTCCCCCTCTCTTCCTCCTCCCTCTCCCTCCTCTCTCCTGCGGGCAACCACCTCCCCACAGCATATGTGATATTATGCAACACTGCCCCACCGCCCACCTCTGCCCAGGATAACACGAAAACAGTAGTAACAGTACAGCTATAACCAGAATCATAACCACTAACTCCTCACTTCGAAGAACTCATTCCCATTTTCCATTTTTAATATTGATCAGATTTATAGAATTTTGTAGTGAAATAAATAGAAAAAACTTCAATTAAACGTTATGGGAAAAGGGTTGCTACGCGCGGCCTCTGATTGGCTGCATGGGGAAATGGGCGGGGCATGAGAGTATTTGGCGGGTGTCTTAAGTTGGCGATGGGTCGGGTTGCGTCATAGGGCTGTAAATTATTCGAGGGCTGCTTATTACGCCCCGCCGCTCTGTCTGGCTCGTATGCCCTGGGTTCGCATCCCTGGAATGTACCTGTACTTCAGCTTTCTTATCTGGACTTTCTTCTGGTACCTGGCCATCTGTGGCTGTTTAATGGGTGCGGGAGATTTTTTTTTTCTTTTTCTGTCCAGCCATTAGACCTCGGGAAGATATCCAGTGGTAAAATACTTTGGCACTAGCGAGGGTAAAATAGGCGAGGTTCAAGAGTTAGCCACCACTTGGAAACCTGGAGTACAGTAGATGGGTCGACTTGTCAGCTTAAGGAACAGTTAAAATATTTCCTTGAGTCTCTGGTCTCACTCCCAGTTTATTCCTATTGTTCCCACACGATATTACTCAGCCTCGAAGAGCGATAGTGAAGGGGTTGATGAAGGCAGTATTTGACCCCACCAGGTAGAAGATTTGCTCCTTTGCTGAATAGAACCCTTTGGTGTTAACAGAAATAGATTTTTTTTTTTGAGAAAGTGAAGTATATACTAAGGAAATTCATGGAGATTTCCTTACCATTGCCGCACAGTGAATCTCCTTTTGTGAAAATTGTTGGTAGATAGTAAAGATAAGATTGAAATTAGACGTCCACGACCTGAAGGGGTTAAATGTGGTGGGCCAGTTTTTGATGTGCCTCTCTCTCTCTCTCTCTCTCTCTCTCTCTCTCTCTCTCTCTCTCTCTCTCTCTCTCTCTCTCTCTCTCTCTCTCTCTCTCCGTTACTCAATTTCTTAGCTTTCCCTCCCTCTCAGTTCCCTCTCCCCATCCATTCATTCTGCCTCCACTCCCTCTCTCCCTCCCCCCCCAGCTCCCTCTCACCATTCATTTTACCTGTCCTCTCCCTCCCTCCCTCCTCCCTTCCCCCCCTTTCCACCTCCATCCCTTTTTTGTCTTCCTTCTTGAACTTGGTATTAGAACGATGCCCTCTCTCTCTCTCTCTCTCTCTCTCTCTCTCTCTCTCTCTCTCTCTCTCTCTCTCTCTCTCTCTCCCCACCAGTTGGTTTCTTCTTTCTTCCCACCTCATCTTTTATCTTCATTCTACTGTTTCTTCTTCATCTTATTCCTCTCCCTTTCTTCTCTTCCTCATGCCACGACCTCCCGTCTCTTCTTCATCTTCTTCTCTCTATACCTCTTTCCTCTGCCCTTCCTCCTCCTCTCCATTCCTCCCTCCCACTCCTTCCTCCTCCCTCCCGCTCCCCATTCCTCCCTCCTCCCCATCCAGCCCTCCTCTTAAATTGGGTGTAGGACCTCATAATGGCTAGGGAAGCTGGCTGGACGGGCTGAGAGAGAGGGAGAGGGGGGAGAGGAGAGGAGAGGCAGGAGCAAAGGGAGGGGAGAAGGAAAAATAGAGGAATGGGAGAGAAGAGGATGGGGAGGGAATGGAATATTAGGAAAGAGGAAGGGAGGAAAAGAGAAAGGATAGGGAGGATGGGGAGAAGAGAGGCAGGGGAAGGGAAGGGACGGTCCTCTCTCTCTCTCTCTCTCTCTCTCTCTCTCTCTCTCTCTTTAGACGTACGGGTACTAAACACGTCTTAATTATTACTGTCTTTTATACATCACATACAGTTTATTACCTTTGCACTTTTCACCTCCGTTTATGTACAACAATTTTTACTGAATTTTATATTTTCCGTGTAAAAATTTCTTCGTCTTGTAAGGAAATGATTCTTGTTTTTTTTTCTTTCTCTGAGAAGTTTGGATGATGAAGGGATCGATTAAGTTTTTGTTTCTCCCTCTTATTATCTCTTTTTCCCTTTACTTCCACTTCCCTCCCCTCCTTCCATGTCCTTTCCTTCCATTCTGCCCTTTACCTGTCCTACCCTACCCTTTCCCTAGCCCACACTTCCCTACCCTCTCCCTAGCCCCTTCTACCCTTCATTACCCTGGCCATCCAAGCTGTCTTATTTCTTCTCAGCCCAACCTCACTACACCTTACCCCTTCCCATCCCCTGTATTTACTTTGACCAATCCTGACCATCCACACATTACCCTTTCCCATTCCCTACCCTTGCCCATCCAATCCAACCCTGATCCGCCTTTTCCTACCCTGCCCTATTCTACCTCTTGCTCAGCCCTACCTTTGTTCTACACTATCCCTTCCTCTCCCTTACATTTTCTCTCATACCATGTATAACACATCCACACATTACCTATTCCTCTTCCATCCCTCATCTTACCCTAATCTGTGCTACCTTATGCTATCGCACCCATCGTACCTTATCCTATCTGCACCTACTGTACTCTGCACTTCCTCTTCCCTGTCCTCCCTCCCCCCCTCACCCACTCAAACGTACTTGATTCTGTCCTAACCTGTCCTTCCCTGCCCTACCCCACGCATCAAAACCTTACCCTATCCCATCATACCCTACCCTGTCCTGCTCAGACCTACCCCACCCTGTTTTACCTTATCCTATGCCAACGTATCTTCCCTTTCCCTGTTTCACCTCCCCAACCTCATTTCCCTCCCTTCTGACCCCTTATCCCTTTCCCTCCCGAACTCCTTCCCCTTCCTTCTCCTACTTCTCTCCCCTCCTTTACCCCTCTCCTCCCTTCCCCTTCCCATTCTTTCCCTGCCCTCCTAATCTTGCTTACCCATCTTGCTTTATCCCATGTTTTCCTAACCTTCTTTCCGCTACCATTGCTGTACTCTTCCCTCCCCCTCCCGTTTCCCCTTTTCATCCCTCATTACCCCTTCCCTCCCCCGTCTCCTTTATACCTTGTCCTGTCCTTCCCTCCCCTCCCCTCCACGTCACCTGCTCCCTCAAGGCCCCTCTCCCTTAAATTCACCTGTATAATTCTCTGTCTTCTCTCTCTCTCCCTTCTTCCCTCTCTCGCTTCCTTCCTCCCTCATTCCCTCCCTTTCCACCGCTGTACGTATTGTGCTGTCTTCATTCTGCCAGCCCTTTCTTTATGCTTGGAGTAATCTTTGTTAATTATCCCTCCCCCCTCTGTGTGTGTGTGTGTGTGTGTGTGTGTGTGTGTGTGTGTGTGTGTGTGTGTGTACTCCACTATCTCCCCCATTATCTCCACCATTTCTCTCTCATCTTCTTTCCTCTTGCCTCTGACCTCCCCCCTTCGTCCCTGTCCCTTCCCTTCCCTTC
The DNA here is from genome assembly GCF_032717465.1 of Coenobita brevimanus. Taxonomy (NCBI): domain Eukaryota; kingdom Metazoa; phylum Arthropoda; class Malacostraca; order Decapoda; family Coenobitidae; genus Coenobita; species Coenobita brevimanus. The sequence goes on from NC_137043.1 coordinate 35,175,584, forward strand.
ACTGCCTGTGCCTAAGGTAAAGCTTGCCTCACGTAGGTTACTGCCCTTGCCACTCTACCCTACCCTACCCTACCCTATCCTACCCTACCCTACCCTACCCTACCGTGCTTACACGTCTTAGGGCGTCTGAACATGGGGAAGACATGGGGGGAGGAGGGAGAGGGAGGAAAGGAGAGACAAGATGCAAAGGAGGAAAGGGGGGAGTAGAAAAGGGAGTTAATAAAGGTTTTCCGGGGTAAGGAAGGAAGAGAGGGGAATAGGGGAAGAGGGAGGAAAAATAAAGAAGATGCAGTGGTTTGATGGAAGGATGAAGAGGAGAGGGAGGAAAGAGGGAGTAGGAGAGAGACAGGATGGAAGACGAGAGGAAGGAAGAAAAGGTGCAGCGGTTTGGGTGGGAAGGAAAGGGATGGGCGAGGAACGAATGGAGGGAGAAGTAGGAAAGAAATTCAGTGATGTGGACAGAAAGAATGGAAGGTCAGGATAGGGAGGAGGGAGGAAGGAGCAGATGAGAGAGACGGAGGAGAGGATAGAAGAGTGAAGGAGGAAAAGGGAGAGTAGGAAGATATTTAAGAGAAGCGTAGCCAATAGGAAACAAAAAAAAGGACAGATGGAGAGTGAAAAGTAGAAAATCGGTGAGAGGGAAGCAAAGGAGAGAGAGAGAGTCATCGTCATAGTGGAAGGGTTACTGATCTGAATCTTTAGAAAATCGTCTGACAGTAGTAAAAATCGTCAAAATAATGAAGGGATATTTAGAATTACTTTTCAGCCCCTTATAGTTTTATTTTCTTGTTTATCCTTGCTGCCTACAGACGATTTTATTCAGCTTAGAGATTTTAGGAACTGGAGGGGTTAGATACGACCTTCTTTAACCGCTTCACATCCCGACGTATCTCCCTCAGTTGAATAAAATCGTCTGGTTGTGGACGTATTAAAATTCAAAATATGGGACTGAAAGGGTTACTTCTTCCTGACAGGCAAAAAAAAAAAAATCTTGTGACCATTCAGTACGTTGAAGATTTTTTTTATTGTTTACTTGTTTATTTATCACCGTTATTTATGTATTTATTAATTATTTTTAGCTTGTGATTAGGCTGTCCAAGTAAAAAGTGAAGAGGTTTCAAATTGCCTCCATAAACCTCTTAAGTGTAATAGTTCCTCTTTTTTTTTTTTTTTTTCGCTACTGCTAGATGAGTTTTTTCCGCTTAGAGAGAGAGAGAGAGAATTTAGGGCAGGTAGCCTATTAAGGAGATAGTGAAGGTATGAGGAAGTGGGAGAGGGAGGGACGCGAGAGAGAGAGAGAGAGAGAGAGAGAGAGAGAGAGAGAGAGAGAGAGAAGGGTGGGGGATTAGGTAGCGGAAAGAGAAAGTGAAGTTTAAAAAATGAAAAAAATAGTGATGAAGTAAGTAAATGGGAAGGCGAGGGTGAAGGAAAGAGAAAGTTGGGCCAAGTAAAGGAGAGAGAGAGAGAGAGAGAGCAAATGGAGGAACGAAGAATTGGAATTACTGAAGAGAGAGAGAGAGAGAGTTGATTAAAATGTGAAGATCAAGTGAAAGGAGGTGTTTGAAAAGGGGGAGATTAGACAGGGAAAAAAAGAGGAATTGTAGACTACAGTAACAAGAGGAGAATGGAGAGAAAATTTCAGTGAGAGAAAGAGAGATAGAGAGAGAAGAGAGAGAGTTGGGTGGCGTTGCTCTCTCCTAATTAAGATGCTGGTGACGTCTCCCTCCCTCTCTCTCACCACTACCCCGCCGCCGCCAACATCTACACTCAGCACCGCCATTTTGGATCCATCTACCATCCCGTCAAACCCTGACCATCCTCCAGCTCATGCTTTGGTTAACGCCGCCATTTTGGAGCCAGTCGCCATCCCTTTACCCTGGTGTTCGTGGCCATTTTGGATCCCCCTACCTTCCCCTGATCATCCTCCAGCCCGTCTGCCTTGGTCACCGCCGCCATTTTGGGATCATAAAGGATCGTAGGTTTAGTTTGTGTATGGGAGTGCCTGTATATACGCATGCAGAGAGAGAGAGAGAGAGAGAGAGAGAGAGAGTTTGGCAGTAGCAACAAATACGAATAATTCTCGTAACTGAAGGAGCATCACATTTCATTTTGCGGCGCATGTCTGTATACAAAATGGCGGAAGTTGGCCTTTTGTGACCTCAGGTATGTCAGTTACGCATAGCCTAGAGCGGTTGTTATTATGGAAGGTAATACTGGCATTTATGAAGAGAATTTTGTGGGTGTCGTGTAGTATTTATTTCTTTAGGGAGAGAGAGAGGCGGTAAACACACACACACACACATACACTCTCTCTCTCTCTCTCTCTCTCTCTCTCACATCCTTCAGTACCCTCCCTTCTCTCATCAACCCCACTATGATGCATGTAATTACCCAGCAATTGCCAAAGTGAAGTTATCAATTATATTTTTTCCCTTCAAGATACAGGTAATAATATAAGGTAAGTTGATGGTGGGTAATCAGGGGTAAGAGGGGACGAGGAAGTACCGTAATGTTGTTGAAAAGGGTTGGCAAAGTCCGCCATTTTGTGTACAAGTGCGTTTGGATCCCACGAGATAATCTGTACGTCGACATTAGATTCACATTATAAGCTAAATTCATTCATTTGACGTAAGACTAAATACAGTGAAGATGTCATCGTGCTGAAAAGGTTAGTGGTGATTGATTCCGACCACATTACTATGGTCTTCCTAAGCGTTATCATGTTTTTTTTCTTTCTTTTTTCTTGTGGGGGGGAGGCGATTAAAAGGATATCTACAAAAGACAACTTCATATGGAAAGAATTATGGGAGATATTTCTTTATTTATATGGATCTACAAACTGAAGAAAATCGCTTAGTGGCAGATAAGACATCATCGTACTGAAAGGGTTTAAGTTAATTTACATTCTGGTCAGTACGGTAGCCTACAGAGTGCTGACCCCGGAGCCAGCATGTCTATATAGATGGCCAGCAGATAGTGCCATATAAATCCCGTTACGCAAATGCCCGCCCGTGGGATTATTTACGCAGGGATGGCCTTTGGGATAGGGGTTCAGATCCTTTAAAGAATGGGATTGGATTCTACAAAGAGGGGGATCGGATTCTACAGAGTGGGATTAGATTCTCTTTAAAGGGTTATGTAAGGGGATCAAGGAGGCTTATGTGGGGTCAGTGCGCTAAAGGAGGAACGTTTGAATAGTTTGTATGGGTAAGAGTCTCTCTCTCTCTCTCTCTCTCTCTCTCTCTCTCCTGTCCTTTTCCTTTCCTTTCCTCCACTCCTTTCCTTTTCCTTATTTTCCTTTCTTATCCTTTCCATTTCGTCCCTCCATCCCTCCCTTTTCCTCCTTCCCTCCTCGTCCCTCCTCTCCCAGCCACATTTTGCTAACATTTTTTGCCGAATTATGGAACGAGTTTGTTGCGCAAAGGAAAGATTTGTTTATGTGTTGTTTTGGTTTATTGTATACTCTTGGATTGACGAAAAAGGAGCGTAGGTGTGATAATTATATTCGTCTTCGTCGTCATCGTATTTCTATGTATAAAACTGATTTTTATTTTGACCGCCTTGTTGATTGGTTTTGTTTATATTTGTGAGATCTGAGTTGATGATGATGATGATGATATTGTTAAAAGTTGTCATTGTAAGGGACGGGCATTGCATATTTAAGCATTTGACTCCTATTGTGCTCAAATACTAGCTGAGTAGTTTTTGGCGTGGAGGAAAAAAATAAATTGACTCCATGGTGTAAGGTTGACTGACACACACACACACACACACACACACACACACACACACACACACACACACACACACACACAGAAGGTATGTAGACAGGTATTAAGTACAGGAAGAGTTCTTGTCGTAGGAATCGGGAGAAATTAAATAAAAAAATTATTTATACTCCTATATTTGCACGTTAAAGGATATTTGTACCCTGAATACGAATTATTGTACGTACGAGCATTATCCTATACTAAGGTAGCAGTTCAAGGTCTCGGAGTACACACAAAAAATGTAATACTAATAATGACTTGCATATTCATAATGGGCAGTCACGCTCAATCAGTATACTTTTGTGCAGAGTGGGAAAAAAAATTAACCCCATCAGCCCGTGGACTTTTTATTTTATTATTTATTTATTTATTTTTTTTTTTTTATGTACCCCGCACACCGTGGTTCGATCTAGAAGAGCACACTAGGAAGGAAAGGTTGATGAAGGCTGCATTTAACCCCTTCAGCTCGAAAAGTCTTGTAAGCTGAATAAAGTCGTCTGGAGGTGTACACAAGCATCTGATCAGGCATATTGTTCCCGCTTAATGAAGTGGGGAGTGAACCAATCGAGAATGAAGTACAGTATACCAGTTCCAACAAGTTTGGTTTAGTACAGATGGTTAAGGGTACATGACTGTCCTACTCCTCTTTATGGCATTACGTCATCGGAAAATACCCCGTCATTTCCCGAGATCGAACCCACGCACGTAACAAGGTCGTGTGTCCAGATTGAGGCGATTTAACCACAAGACCGGCACCATATTTTCTTTTTTCATTTTTTTCTTTTTTTTTCACGTTTTTGCTGCCTACAGACGATTTTCTTCAGCTCAGGGGAAACTTTTCAAAATGGGGGGATTAGGTAGGGCCTCAACTAGTTACTTTATTGCAAGATAGGTGCCTACAGGTGGTGGCACCGATATAACCAGGCGGCTCAACTGCCTGCCTGTACAAACGCCCCACAACTGCTTTCCTGTTCCCCAAAATGAAGATGGTAGACTGCAGGAGGATAACTTAAGCCTGCAGTCCACCGGGTTCACGCCAGATATGAGCCTAGGATTGCAACTACTACTATTACTTATGCTATTACTACTACTACTACTATTACAACTTCTACTACTACTACTACTACCACCACAGCCACAACTGCTACCACTGCTACTACTACTACTACAACTATTACCACCAGAGGTCTCCTAAGTTGAATCGTCCTGTAGCTTAGCAAGAACAACGTAAATTGAAACGCGTCATCGTACTGAAGGGGTTTAAGAGTACACACCTTATGCAGACATCACACTTTTCATATCCGTGATTTACTTTAGTGAGATGCAGAATGATCAAGGTCTGGACGCAAAAAAAGAAAAAGAAAAAAAGCTTCATGACTGGCAGTGACACTCGAGGTGGGATAGGGAGATTGCATCCTGCTTGAGGATAATCCCCTAAATCCGCTGATATTTCTTCTTATTATTATTATTATTGTTACTGTTATTATTATTATTATTATTATTGCTTCCAGTCCGTTTTATTCGCTTTAGAAACGGCCTCCTAATAAAGGGATCAGTGAAGGCTACAGTATATCTAACGCCTCAAGTTCGAAAAAAATCTCCATCGCTGAATAAAATCGTCTGGTGATAGCAAGAAGAAAATAAGAAATCGTAGTGAAGTGGTTAATGGTTAGGTAGGTTAGATAGAGGGAGGTTACGATTAGCTTTGAATAATATTGAATTGATTTAGATATAATGGGGTCCGATACGATTTCGATACTGTTAAGGAACTATTGAGAGAGAGAGGGGGGGGGGAGTGAGAGAGAGGGTGGAGGAGGAGAGGATCAATATGTTAATGAGTAAGTTGACTATTGTTCTGTAACAGTAATCCAAGGACGACCGACTCACAGGCAAGGTGATTTGAGACTAGGAATGATCCGCCCACCCTCTCACCTCTCACATACATACATACATACATACCAGTACATACATACATACACACACGTCTGTCTAACCGTTTATCTGTCTATCTAGATAACTATCTGTCTGTCTGCATTAACAATCAAACTACTTGAAACATTCATGAATATTCACCATACTAACGAGACTCGCAGACTGACAAAAAAAAAATGGTTATGCTTAGACTCGGCGAACAAACACACAGACAGACAGGCAGACACACACAAACACACGTTGAGGGAGCTCCGTTGTCCTCAGTAATCCCCTTATAAACACACACACACACACACACACACACACAATTCTTTTTTTCTTCATTCTTTCCTTCTTTATCCCTCCCTTACTCCTCCCCCTGCTTCAGTAATGCCCCTTCAGCATTCATACCCTCCCTCCCTCCCTCCCATCTTTTATCCTCCCTCCCTCCCTCCCTCTCACTCTCTTTAGCTTCTTTTACCAAGTCATCTTCGTTCGCTTTTCTTATCCTCCATCATTCATCCATCCATCTGCTGTATCTGTCTGTCTGTCTATCTATCTGTCTCCGTATTTATCCGTCCTTAAATTCTATCCATCTATTCTTCCCCTCTCTTTCCGTTCTGTTTCCTCTCCATTTCCTACCTCTTCCCTCACGCCCTTCCCCTACCTCAGCTGCTTTCTCCATCTCTTGTCTGTCATTCTTCCTATATTGCTGTCTTTCCTGTCTGTTCGAGTGTTTCATATACTTCATGTCATATTTTCTGTATTTATGTCGTATTTCCTGTATTTTCATCATCATTGCTGCCATTTCCCGGCTGCTAATTGTGTTTGCAATTATTTTCCATCAGAGAGAGAGAGAGAGAGAGAATTAACCTTGACATGTTGCAGTATGAAGTAGAATGGATGCAACAAGAGGCAAAATGTATCAGGCGGTTGGTTGCGGGTGAGGCAGGGTGGACGAAAAAAGGGGCAGCGTGGACGAGGGGTGAGGCTTGGTGGAGGAGGAGTAAGGCAGGAAGGTGGATGATGGTGCAAGAAGAGAAGCAGAGGGAACCAGGCTGGCAACAGACTGAAGGCGGAGTAGACAACAAGGAACTATCTATCTATCTATGTCTCTCTGTGGTCGCGGAATAGATACTGGCTGTTGCAGTATATAGATGTTGCAGTTCTGGATTTTATATCTATATTGCCACACCTCCCCCTAATACCACCAGATCCCTAACTCATTACGCTAGAATATATATTAGTGGCCAAGTGCTACCTGTGAGGGCTACAATCTTCCTTAGCTGTGTCGTAAGTGGACTAGTGGACATCGGGAACTGACAGCCTAACCCATGTCTAGAGTCAACATGAAGCAGGTGTGGTGGAAGTTGCGTATTAACCCTTCAGCACAATGACGACTTTTGTGCTGTATTGTTACCACTGCCAGACGTTTTCCTTCAGCATAAGAGAGATTAGTTTAGTTTCATTCCGGTTACTTTTTATTGTAAGTTTACCCTTGCTACATCCAGACGATTTTATTCATCTTGGGGTAAGCAGGCTGAGGTAGGAATAGTGCAGATCATGTAGGGTAAGGCGAAGATCCAAATGATGCAAGGAGTGTAAAGATAATAGAGGATGAGGAAGGAGAGATGCACATAAGGCAGGAGTAATGGAGAGTGAGGCAGGGGAAGATGCACATGAGGCAGAGTTAGGCAGGAATGGTGCAGAGTGAGGCAAGGAAAGGTATAGATAGGGTAAGGTGAGGTAAGAGTGGTGTAGGATTAGGTAGGATAAGGCAGCGTGAGGCAAGAGTGGTGTAAGATCAGGTAGGATAAGGTAAGGTGAGGCAAGAGTAGTGTAGGATTAGGTAGGATAAGGTAACGTGAGGCAGGAGTGGTGTAAGATTAGGTAGGATAAGGTAAGGTGAGGTAAGAGTGGTGTAGGGTGAGATAGGGTTAGGCAGGAGTGCTGCAGGGTGAGGTAGGGAAAGGTGCACATTAGACAGGGTGCAGTGCAAATGAGGCAGGGTGGGTTGGGTTGGGTTGACCTAGAATAATGACCTAAATACCTGCAATGCCTAACCCCACTCTTGTTAGAGAGGTGAGGACAAGTGGGAGGGGAGGGAGAGAGAGGGAGCGAGAGGGATTTAGTGGGAGGGAGAGGGAGAGGGGAGGGGAGGGAAGAGAGTGGAGATGGAAGGGTAGGAAGGGTTAGCATAATACAGTATGAAGACAATAGATAGATGGGCGTAAAAAGGATGCTCATGAGGAGGGGTATAGGTATGGAGGGAGGGAGTGTGAGAAGGTGGTATAGAGAGAGAGGGAAGGGTAAAAACAATAGTCGTAGGAGAGAGAGAGAGAGAGAGAGAGAGAGAAGGAGGGAAAGTAAGAGTAAAGTGAGAGGGAAAGAGTAATTTGAAGGAGGAAGAAGGGAGGGAGGAACTTGAAAGGAAGGGAAGGGGAAAGGAACATAAAAGGAGAGGGATAGAAGTAGGGAGAGAAATGTAAGATAGGGAGCTGGGATGGAGAGAGAGACTTGGAAGGGGAAGGAAGAGGAAGGTGGGAGGGAGAGAAGGACACAGACTAACGGGGGAGGGAAAGAAGGATTAAGAGAAGTGATAGGAGGGAGAGAAGAACAAGGAAGGGAGAAAAGGAGGAAGGTCAAAGAGAGAGAGGGGGTGAGTTATGGAGGTGAAGGGAGAGAAGAAAAAGAAGGGAGTAAGATAGGGGAGTTGGGAGGATATGAGGTACTTTGAAGGTCAGAGAAAGGTAAACGATATTATACAGGTGTGATGGAGGGGGAAGGGGAAAAAAAAAGTAGGAAAATTTTGACTCAGGGGTGTGGGATGTTCATGGTGACCGGAACACGGAGGGAAAGAAGGGTAGATGAGAGAAGAGGAAAGGAAGAAAGGAGGGGAGAGATGGAGAGAAAGAAGGAAGGAAAGAAAGAGAAGGTAGGAGAGAGGAGGGAGGGAGGGAGGGAAAGGAGAAAGGGGATGACGGGAAAGAAAGAAGGAGTGGGGGAGGGAGGGAAGGAAAGAAGGAATGAGGGAGGGAGGGACGGAAAGAACGAGATGAAAAAAAGCAGTGGATGGAAGGAAAGAGGAAGGGAAGGAGGGGAAGAAGGTAAAGTGGAGAGAAGAAAAGGGGATGAAAAGAGGGAAGGATAGAGCGAAGTGTGAAGGAAGTAAGGGATGAGGAGGGGAAAAAGAAGAAGAAGGAGAGAGGGAGAAAAAGAATACTGGAAGAAAAACATGTAACCCTTTCAGTACAATGACTATTTAATTCTTGCTGCCTTGAGACATTGTTGAACAGCTCAGAAAAGATCTAGTAAAAGGGTTAAGCTGGAGGTATTGATAGGAAAGAGGGGAGAGGGAAATGTAGAAAGAGGGAAGGATATGAGAGAGGAGCGAAATGAGATGATGATATGATGATGGTGGTGGTGGTGATGATGATGATGAAGGGGGTGGTAGTGGTGATGATAATTGATGATGATGGTTGTGGTGATGATGATTGATGATGAGGATGGAAGTGGTGGTGGTTGGTGATGATGAGGATGGAAGTGGTGGTGGTTGGTGATGATGATGAGGAGGAGGAGGAATGACTAGAGTATAAGAGTAATGAAGGAGGCACAGAATGGGGAGGAAGTGGAGGAAATTACTTTTAGAATGAGGGAGGGAGGGAGGAAATATGCGTAGTGTGAAGGAAACTGGAATTGCATAATGGGGGGCGGGTGGGGGGTGTAGGAGGGAGGGAAGTATAGAAGCGGTAGGGGAGGGGGGAGGGAAGAGGGTGCGAGGGAAATAGAGGGAGGAGAGGATGGGGGAAGGAAGGGAGTGAGAGAGATGAAATGGTAGGGAGGGGAGTAAGCGGGGAGTGAGGGAGTGTGAAAGGTAGAGAGAGAGAGAAATAGAGATAGAGGAAAAAAAAAGAGACGGGGAAGGTGTGCGTGAAGTAGAGGGTCAAGGATGCTGCGTGTGGGGTCAGTGGGTTGAGGTCAAGGGTCATGAGGAAGAGAGGTGAGAGGGGCAGCGTTTGAAAGGTGGGGGGGGGGATTGGTACCTGTCTGACCACTGTTACCAAACTTTTAATATTACATCCTCACTTTATCTACGGTTTTTTATACATTTTACATACATTTCTGGTACCACTGTTACAACAAAAATTACTACTGCTGCTGCTACTACTGTTACTGCTACTAATACTACTGCTAATAATAATACTAATTATGTGTGTGTGTGTGTGTGTGTGTGTGTGTGTTTTAATCATGCCACTCTGGCCATAGACTTAATATTGTGTTTCTTGACGCCCAGCAGCCCCTCATCGTACACACCTTCGCATGTCACCACTCCGGAGCTAATACTCAGCGTCTGTAATGGATATGTGCTAAGGCTGTCTCATTCGGGACTGATGTAATGATGTTAGCAGGGATGTGTTTAGGACGTGTGAGTTTCATAGGTCTTGAAAATTCTTAATGAAATTCAGATGATTAAATTTGGATTCCCTAGCTTGGGTTGGAATTCGCGTCCTTACGTTATATACTCGTATGTAATTATATTTCATTACCTCATATCACCCGCATTTCATATTTCCGTATTTCCCTTATTCTCTGATATATTTCCTATGTCACATGTCACATTTCCCAATTTCTCTTCGGCTGTATATCTTACATTTCCTCTTTCCCTCTTTTCCCCCTTCCTACTGCCTCCTTGTCTTACTTTTTCTTCATCCTGCAACAATCAGCATCATTATGAGAACTATAATTCGTTCACCATAATGCAGTGGATATGTTCATCTTCTTGTTGCTTATTTACTTTATGGCTGAATGTGACTAGTACTGCACTGCATCATTTCCATAGCACTTGTAGTGTTAATATCATGTTATCCTACTACTTCGAGATGGAGAGATGGTAAATTTAAGCCAAGTTAAAATGGAGAGAGCTATTACTACCATCACTACAACAATTACTGCCTTCATTAACACAGTCCACACTACTTCCACTTTTCATATTATAACTACCACCATCACCAGAATTATTACATTACTACTACCAATATTACTATCACCACTACCAGCATTACCACCGCCATTGCAACCAGCATTACTACCACCACTACCTTCCCTAGTATCGCAACCTCCTACCATTCCTAAAGTATATCTGGCAGACCACAACTACCATCACCAAAACTGAAGTAACAACCACAGTTACAACCCCTACCATCATCACTTTCACAACAGACACCTCACACCACTACAACCAGCAACCCAACCACAATTACCACATCTGCCATAACCACCACTACACCTGCTACCACAACCTTAACAACTACCACCAAGCCTACCACACCTGCTACCACCACAACTGCCACCACATCTACCACACTGAGTATTCTTGTCACACGGGATGCCTCCACCACTTTCTCTGGCTGGTTAGTCCTGGTACCTCCTTCCCTTCCTACCTACATACATCCTACTTACCTACCTACCTGCCTACCTACCTCCTTCCCTTCGTACCTACCTACATCCTACTTACCTACCTCCTCTACCTGCCTCCTTCCCTACCTTCCTACATACCTCACCTTTCTACCTGGTACCTACTTACCAACCTCCTGTCTACCTACTTACCTTTTTTAGCTCTTTCTTTCCTAACTTACACACCTCCCTGTCTACATGTCATACGAATCTACTCCCCGTTTTAAATATCTTTCTTCTCTGGCTGTCTGTTTTCATATATTTCTTCTCTACCTGCTTGCCTACCTGCCTACCTACCTACCTCTTAATTTGCCCACCTTTTTATCTACCCGTTATCTCTTCCCGACCTACCTATCTCCTCCTCTACCTACCTACTTGCCTACCTACCGACGTCTGCACCCATCTCTGCCTATCCCCATACCTTCCTCCCTACCGAAATTCCAACCCCGCCCTCCCGTCTACCGACCTACCTGCCTACGGACCTACCTACCTACCAGCTCTCTCTCTCTCTCTCTCTCTCACACACACACACACACACACACACACACACACACACACACACACACACACACACACACACACACACACACACACACACACACACACACACACACACACCATTTCCTCATCACCTCTCGTACATATAAAACAATTTGACATCATTCTCAATGTTTTTTTTTTTTCCTCAGTTACTTTATCGTCCCTTCCTTTGTGTATCCTTTTCCATGTATACTCCACCTTCATCCATCCCCACCACACTTTCCCTTTCCCCCATCCCTCCTCCTCCCCTTCGCACCCCTGTCCTTGTCCTCACCCCACTTTTATCTCCATTCCCTTCCCCTTTCTACCCTGTCTGTCCTCATTCCCTTCTTCATCCCTCCCTTTCGCCTTCACCTTCCCTTCCCACTCCTCTCCCCAGTTTATCCTCATTTCTTCCCTTCTCTCTTCCCTTCCCGTCACCCTCACTACCCTTACCACCCCTCTCCTTCTCTCTCATCTCCTTCCCTTCCCTCCTCTGTCGGTTCGCTTTCCCTTCCAATTCCCCTCTCCCTCTTTTCCCCTTCCCCTTCCAATTCCCCTCTCCCTCTTTTCCTCTTCCCATCCCTTTTCCTCCTCTGTCTCTCCTTCCTTCTTTAACTCCCTCCAGTATTCCATCCTCTTCTATCGTTGCCTTTCACTCATGGATTAGGTAGATGCCAGCACCTTCGTCATAACCTACATAATAACAAATGACCTCGAAAGGACCACTATATCGTGCTCTTACTTTCCTTTGAACTCCCAGCTTTACTCCCATCACGTATCTACACCCGTTACGTCCCTTTCCATTCTCCCCCCCCCATCATCTATTCCTCCTCCCCTCTCACCCCTTACAGTCATAACCTATCTCTTAGCCTACTCCTCTCCACTTCTTTCACTGGCCACTCCTCTTAATATTTTCTCCCCTCTCTTCCCCTCTTTTTGTCGTTACTCCCCTCCCCACCCGTCCTCCACCCTTCATTACCCCGTCTTCTCGCCTCGCCTCCATTCCCCTCCCCTCCCCTCCCCTCCCCTCCCCTGCCACACCCACCCTCCCGTGCTCCCCCCCTCCTTGCTTTTTTGCGTTCTGCCCCTAGTGCCTTGCTCTTTTGCTTCTTTGCTATCATTGTTTCTCAATTCATTTTAGTTTCGCCTCCCTGTTTCTCCTCCCACCCATCCACTCCCCTCCTTTCCCTTCCCCCCTCTTCTCTTCTCTTTTTATTCTCAGCATTCCCCTCCCTCACTCATCTGCTGCCATCATACCCCCCTTCCTTTCCCTGCTCTCCTCTCCCCACTCTCCATTCCTTTCACTCTTTCATTCCCCTCTTCCCCTACCACCACTTCATTGTCCTTCTCTTCTTTTTACTCTCATATTTACTTCCTTATTCTCTTTCCTCCTTTCCTTTTCTGCTATTCCCCTCTTCCTCTCTCCCATCCCCCTTTCCCCTTATCCCTTCCTCCCCAGTTCCTGTCTCACTGCTGTCCCCCTGTCTTCCCCATCACGTCTCCCCATCCCCCTCTCCCCTTCTCCCTCTACCCACAATTCCCCCTATCCCCCATTTCCACTCTCCCCTTCCTTCACATCCCCCTTCCCCCCTCCCCCTCTCCTCCCCTCCCTCCGGTTGTCCAGACGTAGTCACCAGCTGGCAAGTCCTTCCGCCAACTGACCTACATATTCCCTCCCTCCCTCCCTCCCTCCTTCACTCCAACCCCTCCCTCCCTCCCTCCTTCCTTCACTCCAACCCCTCCCTCCCTCCCTCCTTCCTTCACTCCAACCCCTCCCTCCCTGAATCCTTCTACCTTACTACCTGCTTCATTCCATTCCCTCCCTCTTTCTCTCTCCTTTCATAACTCTCACTCCCTGTCTCTCTCTCCTTTCCTAACTCTCACGCCCTCTCTCCCTCTGCCACGTACATTCCTTCGCCTCCTTCCCTACTCTCCTTTGCTCCTGCCACTCCTCACATCACTTCCTCCCTCATTCCATCCCCCCCTCTTATTTCCTCCATCCCTCTCCTTAGCTAACGAGTACTCCCACCCTCCCTTCCTCCCTCCCTCTTCGCTCCTTCATCCACTCAGTCATTCACCGCACTCCCTCATACTTTTATATGACTCTCATTACTCCTGATAGATGTAGGAGTGGTGAGTGAGATGGTTGTGGTAATAGTGTGATGGTGGTGGTAATTAGTGTGGTGGTTCTTCTGGTGTTAGTATTAGTTGTGTTAGTAGTGCCGATGATTGTCGTTATGGTGGTGGTGATTAATGAGAGAGAGACAGAGGGAGAGTTGCGTAAGAAATAAAGAACTGAGTTATAATTATGATAAACCCATATTATTCATCTCGTCTTGTAATATAAATACGGGCACATAAAGCACAGTATTAACACGTAACAGACCCAGGACGCGGTGGTTGTGATAATGCTTGTGACAAATTGATTGTGGCACGTTGGTTTGTGGTAGATGGTGTTAGGACCGACGTTTGTTATGAAATGATGCTTTTGACAGATGGTACTTACGGAGGATGTACGTTCACACACATGCACACGCGCGCACGCCCATATCCGATATACACTGGTACATTATTTATACCACAAGGTCTCTCTCTCTCTCTCTCTCTCTCTCTCTCTCTCTCTCTCTCTCTCTCTCTCTCTCTCTCTCTCTCTCATCTAACCTAACCTAGCTCGGTCCCTATATAGAGTTACAGCCAGCTAGTTTTTTCCTTCCCTATCTCTCTCTCTCCACCATCCGCCGAAGGTCATGGCGGCCGAGACATGCCCCCGGGACGGACAAACTGACGAAAGAGCTGGAAAGTCGGTGAAAGGGACCTCTCCACCACCTCCTCACTCCAAACTACCCCAGAAAAAGAAAAATAGAAAAAAAAAAACATTAAATGGCTTATCGTGTGTATGTGTGTGTGTGTGACTCAGAGACGATATGATTGTTATGGGAAGATTATTAAAGGTATGATTGAGTCTGTAATGTCGTAGTTAGAGAAATAATTGTATATTGCTCGCGGTGACTTTTCCAATCTCTCTCTCTCTCTCTCTCTCTCTCTCTCTCTCTCTCTCTCTCTCTCGAAGTAGCATATACAGCCCTCCTAATTTTGTAGGTCAGGGATGAAGGTCAGATCGTATTATGCCCCCCCCCCCCTCCAAGACTCGGCAGGTAGAGGAGGGTGTTTTGTCGGTGGTCAGAAAAATAGAAAAGATGTCAAGGTGCTGAACGGGTTAATAGGGCTTGTTTCGATGGTTAATTGAGGTTGTTTCTACCCCCTTCACTGTTAAAATCTTCTCATAACCTGCAAAAATAGTGTGGCGATAACCAGTGTATACTTTATTAGACATCTTGGTCGTGAATGGTTTGACGTTGTGTGTGAGCAGTGATGTATGCGATCCACGGCACGCCCACAGTCCAATATTAAGTCAGAGCCCTTAGCAAAGACTTGATTTGGTCGTATCAAGAGCCCGAAGCATGGATTTGATTTGGCTGTGTTGAAAACCCAGAGCAAAGAATCGATTTGCTTGTGTTAAAAGCCCAAATCAGAACTTTGCTTTGGCTGTGTTAAAAACCCAAAGCAAGGTATGATTTGGCTGTGTCAGAAAACCCTAACAGTGACTTAACTTGGCTCTGTTAGAAGTTCTAAACTAAGATTTTAATTAGTTAAGTTAAAATACCTAAGCAGAAACGTGTTTTGGCTGTGTTGAAAACTTGAAGCAAAGGTTTGATTTGACTGTGTAAAGCCAGGGAAGGTTAAGTTCATTTCAATAACAAAATTCTTCATCGTAACTAAATGGGGTTAATGAATGTGCAGCTTTGATAAGGTGTCGAGCTTAGGAGAACGAGTCCGTCAAGGATGCGACAGGACTGACGGAGGGGCAGTGAAAGTGAGGCCTAAGGTAACCAAGGTTACTTCATTTCCGTATGCCCACGCCGTCTGGGCAGCTGCGACGGGGAGGTAGGGAAGTGGGTGTTAGTGGGAGAAAGTGGAGATGACGTGGGAGGAAGTGGAGGGAAAGAGGGGGAGAGGTGGATAAGGGGTGACATGAGTTTGAAGGGGAAACGGAGAGCTGAAGGTGGAGGGAGAGGTGGAGAGAGAGGAAGAGATGATGACTGAGGAGAGGAGGTTTGGTGGGAGTAAGAGAGTTGAGGAAGTGGAAAACCCAAGAGGAGGTGGAGGAAGAGCAGGAGAGGTTAGGGAAGAGAGAGGGGTTGATGGGAGGGGAGGGCAATGGGTAGGTAAAAGGAGGCACACTCATAGAGGTACACCGACCTCTTTTCTATCCAGCGCATGAGGAGGAATTAATCGGTATCTTGAGTCTTTTATATACTCAGCTGGCCATCCCTGGAACTGTCCTCCTTTCTTTGCCATCGTCATTGCTTGTATCCTCCAGCTTTGTAAACGTAATCTATATAGGCATCTCGAAATGAGTGGATCTTGATTTTCTTTTCATTTAATAACAGTCTTTGGTCTTTGGAGGGGAGACGTTTTACAGACTCTGTTTGGTTTTCACCTTTCTTTTTTTTTCTTTCATCCGTTCTTTTTATTCTTTCTTTTGTTTGCATGTTTGTTTGTTTTTCTTTCTTTGCATAAATAAAACAGAAAGACGAGGAGTGAGTGCCCTACATATAGTTAGTGAATACATTGATCACATAGATCTTACGATCCGTACAAGGTGATCCAGCCTTTAATAGGGTTATTATCTAAATTGCGGAAACTTAACAATGAGAGAGAGAGAGAGAGAGAGAGAGAGAACAAAGTGAGGAAGGGGGGGGGGTTGCTTTGTACTAAAATCAGGCCAAGTGAGCAATTAAATGACGAGGCAGTTAGGTGAATTAAGACTGACCAGAGGATATGTCGATATACCCATTTTGACGTATACGTGTCTTTGAAATTGGTCCTAGCAAATATTTATGATAGTAGGGAAGGGGTCTGGCAGCGCCTCCCGGACACCCTTAAGCTCGCGGTCCTCTTCAAGAAATCCGGGAGGTGTTGCTGATGACCCCCCCCCCCTCATTATCAAAATCCTGGTTACGCCATCAGTTCGGGAAAACCTAATAATTGAGAGTGAAAGGGAAGGGTGAGAGGTGGTGAGTGTGGGAGGATGGACCAGTGTGAGAGTGAAAGGGAGAAATGGGAGTAAACGAAACGCAAGTATTTCCGTAGGTAATCCCAGAGTGGAGCCGGAAGTGTGGGAAGAAAATATTTAAGGAGTGAAAGGGGAGGAGAGTGAAGGATACGAGGAACTGGAGAGAGTGATGGAAGGAGGAAGAGAGGAGTGTTGACGTAAGAGGGAAGAGGAGAATCCAAGGAGAAAATTGAAAGGAAGAGAGTTGGGAGGGAGAGGGGAGGCGTGACGTAGGAGGAAAAGAGAGAGAGAGAGAGAGAGAAGTAGGAGGTTAAAAGGTAAAATAAAGCAAAAAACGTTGAGGATGGCGTTGAGAAGGAAGGAATGAAATGGTGAAAAAAAAAGAAAGAAATTATACCGACATATATGAAAAGAAAGGATGAAGGAGGAATAAAATTAAATAAAGGAGGTGAGACAAAAGTGAGAAAAGGTATGTAAAACCTAGAGGAGAAGGAGCAAAAGAAAGGAGAATATGAGAAGAGGAAGTAAACCGTGAAAGAGGAGGTTGTTGAACGAAAAAGTCGGGTGTGAAGAGGAAATTGAACAGTGGATAAGACAATGAAATTAGATGTGTGAGGGAGAGGAGGAACTGAGTGAATGAAAAGAGAGAGAGAGAGAGAGAGAGAGGTGGTGTGGGAGAGAAGAGCAGGAGGGAGGAAAATGAAAGTCAGGTGTGAAAAGGAAGGGAAAAGTGTGAATTTGGCAGGGAGAAGTGCGATAAGGAAAAGTGAGAAGGAAAATAAGAGGAAGCAGTGTGTAGATGAGAAGGAAGAAATAAAGAAAGAGGTGAGCAAAAAGAACACGGCAGCAAGAGAGAGAGAATATGAAAAGGAGGCGAATGCAAAGGGGAAAAAAAATATGGCTAAGGAGGGGGAAGAGAAGACTGGGAACGCGGGAGGGGTGGGGTGGAGGGTGATCAGAAAGAAGTTGTCCATCAAAAAGTGCTCGGCAGAAAATCGAACGACTATTTGTAAGCGTTGTCAGTCTCTCTCTCAGAAGGTAGAATACACGGTCACTTTTTGTCAGTGTTGAAATTCCAGATCAAGTAGCAATATATGATCACTTTCTGTCAGCGTTGAAATTTCTATCAAAGGAGAAAATACGTCTTAGCGTTGAAATTCCCTGTCAAAAAGCAGGAAATATAACCACTTCCTATAAGCGTTGAAATTCCATTTGAAAAAGTAGTATATGGGATCACTTTGTCAGCGTCAAAATTAATGAAAAAAATGTAGAATGTATGAAGGTTCTTGTAAAAAATAAAAATATGACTACTTTCTGTTAGCATTGAAATTCCCAAAAATATTCTTCCATCTCCATGTGTGTGCCATTGATCTTGACCTTTGACCTTGCCTGTTGACTTAGTTTTCTCAGTGTTTACGCTTCTTGAGATGGTATTTAAGGTTAGTGTGTTGAACGTCAAGGATTATGTGACCTCTCTCTCTCTCTCTCTCTCTCTCTCTCTCTCTCTCTCTCTCTCTCTCTCTCTCTCTCGTTTCCTTCTTTTACTTTCTTTCCATCCTTCCCTCATTGTCTTTCTACGTTATATTTTCCGAGCTGTCATACCTCTCCATTCTCTTTTCCTCCTCCTCCTCTTCATTTTCCTCTCTCTCTTATCATCCTTTCCTTCTCCTTTTGTTCCTCCTCCTCCTCCTCCTCATCATCATCATCATCATCATCATCTTTGTCATATCCTCTCCCTCCTCTTTCTCCTCCACATTCCCATTCTCCTCCCCCCTCTCCCCTCCCTCCCCCTCCCCCTCCCTCTCCCCCTCCCCCTCCCTGAACTTTCGCTGGCTTGTTTGTGAATGGCGCACATAAACCCACAGCCGTGTGAGTGGCCAGATCTACACACGTACACACAGTCACACATGCACAGTTGCACACGCACACACATCCGCACGCGTAGGCTGCACGTCTACTTAGCTGATTGATAATAATAATAGTAATAATAATAATAATAATATCGTTATCATCATCGTCATCATCATCAGCTTTCTCAGTACGGTGACATCTGTACTTTATTCTTTCTACTACCCGGCGAGCATAGATAGACACATAGATAGATAGATAATGACAGTCTTTCTCCCTCCAGACTATGTTATTCAGCTTTAGGGCCTTTTCTTATTGAAGGAGTTGAGGCCACTATGATACTGTATGTCAGTGTCAGTAACCACAATTATCTCCCATTCCCACCACAGCTGCCAACATTCCCACCACAATCACCACATTTCTCACCACAATTACCAACATTACCTTGTTATCTTTCTCGCCACAACTAGCCTGCCACAATTACCTCTCACCCTGTTTCCCACATCACCTGTCAACTTTATCCTCATTCCTACCAACATTACTTTTTCAGTCACAGTCGCCACATCATACTGCCATACTGATCTACCAGAATTATATTTCACCACAGTTGGCCAGTTACGCATTACTTTTTCCACTCTAATTTCTACACCACACTACCAACATTACTACCACAGTTCGTTAATATGACTACCAACATTACCTCTCCAACCACAACACTAAACTGCCAACATTATTTATTTACCACAGTTTGCATACCAGACTACCAACCACAATTCCCTAATTATACAACCAGCGTTACCTCTCCTACCACATTTCCAACACTAAACTACCAACATTACTTTCCTACCACAGTTTGCATACCAGACTGCCAACATTACTCTTCCTACCACAGTTCCCACGGTACGCTATCACAGTTGCTTTACCACCGTCATAGGTTCAAGTTTTTGCTACCAACATTGCTACCACAACTGCCAGTATAACGTAGGGCAGCATTACAACTACCAGCATCACAGGGGCTTCTTCTGCAACTACCATCATTACTACCACAACTAGCAGCATAAACATTATTACCACAACTGCCAATATCATAACCAGCATCAGAAAGGCCTCTACCACAACTAAGAATATTGCTACCACAGCTGACATCACACAAGCTTCTACCTCAACTACCAGCATTACTGCCACATCTACCAACATTACCACCACATCTACCAACATTTTCACCACCACTACCAACATCTACCAACATTACTACCTATATTACTGCCAGAACTTACAGCATTACTTCCTCAGCAACCAACATCACTTTCACAGCCACCAACACCATCACATTTACCAACATTACTCCGTCTGCCAACATTACTACCACAACTACCAACATCAACAGCTGACTGGACCCCTCCCATCCCTCCCTCACCGACCACCACTTTCACTACCTCAGCTACGACCACTAGCACCACTACTGCCACGACAGCCACCACATCCACCACCACAGCTACGACTGCTACTACTTCTGCAACCATTATTACTATTTTTGTTACTACTACTACTACTACCACTACTACTTCTATTGCTATCACTACTACAACACGTCCCTGCTGAAACCACAACCTACCACCATGCCACCATTACAGTCACTAACCCTGTTACCATAACTTCATTCACTCACCACCACCACCACCACCATCACTACCACAGTCACAGTCTCTACCACAACTAATACCACCATTCACTTTCAATACCGTCACCACTACTCTCATCGCTACCACAACTACCACCATCACCACAACTACCATTATCTCTACCGCCAATTTGATTTTTGCTAATTGACTCCTAGACGGTCATTAAGGCAGATAATTATTATTATTATTATTATTTTTTCAAAGTGACAGTCTTGCCCTAGAATAAAACCCACAACTGTTGATGTTACTTCCAGGTTTCTAATTTTACTGCTGGATGAACAGGGGCAAGAGTTTCAGTAGCTTGTGGTCTCGTTTCAGTAGGTTGTAGATTGTGAGTTCGTTTCAGTAGCTTATAGACTATGACCTCGTTTCAATAGAGTGCGACCCTTTTTCAGTGGGTTGTAGTCTCGTTTCAGTAAATTACGACCTCGTTTCAGTAGTCTGTGGCCTTATTTCAGCAGGTTATGCTTTCGTTTCAGTTGATTATGGCCTCGTTTCAGTAGATTATGACTTCCAGTAGCCGTTTTTTTTTTTTTTTTTTTTTTTTTTTTTTTTTTTAAGGCTGTGGCATGGTTTCAGTTTTGACTTGGTTTCAGCAGGTTATTTTCGCCGTTTCAGTTGATCGTGTCCACTTTTCAGCTGACTGGGATCTTGTTTCAGTTGATTAGGGTCTCACTTCACCTGAATGGGATGTCGGTTCATTGGGATTTTTATTAATTTACATCAGCTGGAATATTGTGTTTTTCTGGAGTTTTATTTTTTTCATCAAATAGTCTTGCTTCTTTCATCAGATTGGTAGATTAATTTTAGCATTTCATGGTCTCTCTCTCTCTCTCTCTCTCTCTCTCTCTCTCTCTCTCTCTCTCTCTCTCTCTCTCTCTCTTTCTCTCTTTGTGGTTTGTTTTTTAGAGCTCGTGATACATGAGTTGTTTCAGCAAATGGAGATACTGTTTCAGCACGTGGATTTCTGATTGTATGAGGTGATTTTGTTTCACCTCTTAATTTCATCAGCTTCAGGCCCTGTATCACGTCTCATACCTGATTTCAGCAATTGAGCCCTTTTTTCAGCAGGTAAAATTTTGTGTGGGGCTTTATTTCAGCAGCTGACTTCAGCAGCTTGAGGCCTTACTTCAGCAGGGTATCTCAAAAGGTGGATTCTTGATAGGTGTTGGAGGTCAAATTTCAGCAGTTAATTTCGGCGTTGTATTTCAGCAAGTGGAATCCTGACAGGTAAACGAACGATTGACCTTGAGTGCACCGCGTCTTCTGCGACCTTCCGCGCTTGCCGGAGGACTGGTGTGGTGTTCTGGTTAACAAAAAGAAAAAAAAAAAATCAGTTTAGGCCTCATTTCACGTGGGTAGCCCTAACATAAATTGGCCCGTCTAGACACACGCACCCTTGTTCGGAAGCACAGTGTGGAGTTTATTGTTTTACCCTTTTTTCGACTTTTATTTTTATCTCTCTCACCAGCCCACGATGCCCCATTTCAGACTTCCTGCTTAAATTAATTACTAAAACATTATACATCTACTTGTCTTGGGTACTACTGGGTTTGTTAATTCAGAGAGCAAGATTTATTTTTTTTTTTTCACACTCAGTACGATCATGGTCATTTTACTTTGGTCTTTTAATTCTCGGATTATTTTGGTCTGCTGAGGAAATAGATCTAGTGTTGAGGTCATTCAAAAGTCATGACATACAATCGTCATTAATTATTTCGGTGCAGTAAGTGTTGTTTTGTTTTGTTTTGTTTTGTTTTGTTTTGTTTTTTGGCTCTCTTGGCCCCGAACTGCTTGTGTGTGTGTGTGTGTGTTTCTTAGTATTGCCTGTAGTGCTTGTAATTCTGTCATCTGCTGCTGTATAGATTTGTTTACGTACTGTATATTTATTTCTGTTATTATCTGTTTTATAATGATCTGGTGAAGCCCTGTTTTAAGGTCTGTGTTTAACCATTTCACCCCCACGATTTCCCTAATCTGAACCGAGGCATCTATTGTTATATATAAAAAGTACCTAAATTTATCCATCAGAACCTGTGCTAGGAATTCCCTCAGCTTAGAGAGAGAGAGAGAGAGAGAGAGATAACCAAATAAATCGTCTGCTGAATAAATTAACCAAGAATGTGTACAGCAGGGATAGGACTAATGTGAGCTGTAGAGAGGAATGAGGAAGTGTTGGAGTCGTAAACCCATTCCAAATGTTGATTGGGAGGACCACTGTGGGAAGCAAAAAGAAAAAAAAAAATGGGGGGTAGCGTCCTTTAGGGTGTCTTTATATCCCTCTCTCTCTCTCTCTCTCTCTCTCTCTCTCTCTCTCTCTCTCTCTCTCTGTACATTTTCCCTCGTTTCTGTCTCTTAATTCAGTCTCTTTAAGCTGTACTCTCTCTCTTTCATGACCTTTCTTTCTTCAAGTCTTCTTTTTTTTCTACAGTTTTACATTTTCCATGTTTCTTCCGATCTTCATTTATTTATTCATTCATTCATTCGTTCATTATTCTTACTTTATATCTGTGTGTCTTTCTTTCTATTCACACAAGGCATTTATTACATTCTTACTCACCCTGATCTCTCATCCCATGTCTACCAACCGCGTCATGTTTATCTGCTGCACTAACAATCTGTCCATATATAGCATCCCTTCGCCAGCCTGTGAAACCCAAGCAGTATATATCTAACAGTACAGCCAGTAGTGTGTCGGAATACGGATGCAGCAGGAAGTGAAGGGATGATGGGGATGGCTGGAAGAAGATGGGGAACTGCGCAGGGGAAATTGACATGCTAAAGGTTACTGGTAAATTATATCTCGGGGTGACTCTCTCTTCAGGGGAGGGGGAGAGGTGGGTGTGGAATGGAGGAGGAGTGGTATAGGAGTGAGTGTGATGTAGGGGAGAGTTTATGTGTATGGTGGAATATGAGTGTGTGTGTGTGTGTTCATGTGTGGGTGTGATGGTGGTTTTGGTATTGGGAAGAGTCTGTATTTGTAGGTGTTTTAATTGGAGGTGTATGTGGCAATAAATGTGACGTTAGAATGTTGACGTAGGTGTGAATGTGGTGTAAGGAGGCGGATGTGTTGATGTGACGCGATTCTGAAGTGAGTGTGATTTTTCGGAAAAGGGTTTACGTATGTGTCACTATTTTGTAAGACGTTGAATGTGTGTGTGTGTGTGTGTGTGTGTGTGTGTGTGTGTGTGTGTGTGTGTTTAAGTAGTTGCAAACAAGTATGAAAGTAGTGTTCGTAAGTGAGTCAGGTGTGTGTTTGTGTTGTGTAAGAAGTTGATTGTAAATATTAGAATGCGGTTCCCGTGTGTGTGTGTGTGTGTGTGTGTGAGAGAGAGAGAGAGAGAGAATTATGGTGCAACTAAAGACGAAGGAAATGGTTGTACCTTTGTGTTAAACTTTGATGCCATAATATTTGACGTGTGTTAATGTTTAACTCAAGACCTCGAGAGCCTTCTTAATAGCAAATAAAACTCAAGCCAGAGTATAAAATATACTATACCCTCTTCATCTTAACTTGGCCTAGATTTTCATTCTTTTGTAGCTTATTTCACATTACCTAGTGACACAAAAGGACAATACTTCAGCTCTACCTTCGTTCCCTAGCACTCCTTCGTGACTAGTAACATATTCTAGCGTTAATCTCTTGTTATACCTCAGCATTCAAGATGGAAAGAGTACAATTGTAGGCCAGGTTAGAGTAAAATGTGTATATTAATTCGTCAGCTGGGTTTAAGGATCAGTGAAGTGGGAATAGATATGAATTTGGTTTCGAGATGTGGGTGTTAATGTGAATGTTGAATTGAGTGTATTTGTAATGTGGAATGGTAAATTTGGTTGTGGTGAAGAAAAGTGGGTGTGGGTGTGAGAGTGTGGTTGTAGGTTAGTGTACTGTAGGATAGGGAGAATGGTGTGGGAGTGTGTTGTAGAAAGGTGTGTGTGGTTGTCGATGGATGTGGTGTAGGACAAGGAAAACAGTGTGAGTTTGCGTAGATGAATGGGTGAGAATTGTATAAGGCTGAAAACTGCTCTGTAGGTGCAGTATGGGGAGTGGTGTTGTTGAGTACAGGCAGGTATGTGTAGATGTATACTAGTAAAGGTGTAGGTGTGTAGAAACAGGTGAGAGTAAGTGTAGTCCAAGGAGGGTGTAGGTATGTGAAGACAGGTGGGCTTAGGTAGTTATGAATTCAGAATAAGGAAAAGTGATTCTTGTGCTCTAAGTTGGGACATTATTTTGGTGTTGTAATAGCCACTTGGTTTTGTGTGTCTGGAGGAGATGGAATTTGTGAAAGATGGATAATACAGATTTAGTGTGTGTGGGAGGGGGGATGTTTTCAGTACGACTGGCAAGGTGTGGTTACGTACTCTTATATGTTTAGTGAAGCAGGTTTTGTGCGTGCGTGTGTGTGTGTGTGTGTGTGTGTGTGTGTGTGTGTGTGTGTGTGTTCAGGAATACCGGCTAAGACTGGCTAGGTGTGGGTACAAATTATTCAGTTAGGCAGGTTTTGTGTGTGTGTGTGTGTGTGTGTGTGTGTGTGTGTGTGTGTGTGTGTGTGTGTATGTAGAGTGATGACTGTTCTTATTGACTTTAACTCCTCCCTTCCTGAGTACCTCAAACACCATCCCGGATTTAAATAGCCTTTTTTTTCTCTCTCCATTTGGGCCCTTGCAGCCACCCTTCCTCCATCCGTTCCTTCCCCTTCTCTCCTCCCCCTCTTCCCCTCCCTTCTTCTTCATCCCCTCTTTAGTCCCTATTTCCATGTCAACGTTACCTATCCCCTCATTTCATACTTCCCCTTTCTTTCACTTTCCTTTCCCTTCTTTACCCTCCTCCCTTTCTCTCCCTTACCCCATCCTTCCCCTTCTCATCCTTTTCCGTACCAGCGTCTCCTTTACTTTTTCTGTACCTCCTTCGCACCCTTTCCTTATACTCCTCCCCCTCCCATCCTTCTGCTTCTCCATCACTTTACTCCTTTCCCCTTCTCATCCTACCCACCTCTGTCCCCATCATTATCTTTCCTCGCCCCTTCCTAAGCTCCTTCCCTCCACTCCTTCCTTCTCTTTCTCCTCGCCTTCTCTTCCGTAATTCCTTTTCCAAACTCCCTTACCCTCTTTCTCCCTCCTCTCCCCTTCCTTTCCTTCTTCCCTCCGCTCCCTTAGTCTCTCCTCTCCCTCCCGCTCCCTTCCCCACCTTTCCCGCCACCACCACGAAGTAGTGTTAGGTCAGGGACTAAAAATTGCTGGTGGAACAAAGAAACAAGGTCGGGATGGTAGGTCATGTTGAACCAGGTCAAGGGCATTGTGTTGACCCAGTGGTACGGAGGCACCAGGTGGGAAAAAATAGAAATATGAAAGAGAAAAGACGAGCTACCGGAACAAGTCTGCCTAACTTAACTTCTGTATCATGTTGCTGTGCCTTTTGTGTGTGTGTGTGTGTGTGTGTGTGTGTGTGTGTGTGTGTGTGTATAAATTATGTTGTCTTGCGTACGTGTCTGGATTTGTCAAAGCATGTGTGTGTGTGTGTGTGTGTGTGTGTGTGTGTGTGTGTGTGTGTGTGTGTGTGTGTGTGTGCGCATATTTCCTAAAGTGTTCACATTTATTCACGTATACCGTACATAAAAGCAGTGTGAGTACCGCATTCTTTGGTACAATGGTTTGCCTGCTTTAAACCGGTTTCGTTGCACGATGGTATGGTTTTCCCCGCTCCTTCACCTCGGCCTATGCATCGTCACTACATATCACCACACATCACCACATATCTCCCACGCCACTACAACCACACCCACACCACACCACCTCAACCACACCCGCACTCCATCACACCTACATGTGCACCATCACAACTCAACACCCACGCCAACAACACCACTAAAACCAGCTCCACCCCCCCACTACACCACCCCTACCCCCACACCACAATCAGTGTACTCTCTGCTGCCTCCACATCCCCCAGTACCACACCACGTCCACATCAGTATTCCAACATGATCATTGCAGCAACACTGTCATCACTACAGCCACCACAGTAATTTCATCAAGCCGCCACCACACCACACATATCACTCCTCCATTCCATCACCATTTCACCCCATCACCACAGCACCAAGAGTAAGGTAGATAAATAAATGGGTAGACAGTATAGGGTTAATGGAAAAGTAGATAGGTGGGCAGGTGTGTTGATAAGTCGATAATTTGGCAACACAGACCACAGCAAAATTACAAACAAGTTACAAGAGACAATTACACGTTCCATAATCAGGCTAATGGAATCCTGTGAAATGACATCTTATAACAGCAAAACCCTCCTTTCCCAGCACATCATGAGAGGCAACAAAACACTGCAAAAATAACGTAAGAATCAGGTTAAACAGTGGTAGCAAGGCCAGTGTTGGAATTACATGTTTTGCAGTTTTGCTTGAAGGTTAGACATTACTGGGTCTTGTCACGTCATTACTTTTTACAAACTATTTTTCCCAGACTTCTGTTGTCATGTGGTAATTTGTACTCTGTATTTGGCTCCTTCTAAAAAAAAACATACCTGTCACACACTTAAACACAGCAGGTAACAAGAACAGCAGGTTAATATATGTAACTATACCGAAACGAAAAACATAAGTAATGAGGTAACAGGTGGCCAGTTTGTGTTAAGAGATTCGCAGACCTCAAGTGGAGACAGTCTGGGTTATAGATTTGCAGCCCACAGGTAGAATAAAAAGATGTGACAGACAGAACAAAGTGGAGAAATGAAGTTAACAAATTATTTGAGACTGGAGGAACCATCTTAGCAGGCAATTAGTTTATGTGTAAAAAAAAATGAGAGCGAGAGAGAGAGAGAGAGAGAGAGAGAGACCTTCGGCATGCAGTAGACAGGCTAGATTGATGATGATGATGAATTTGACCTTAACAAAGGAACATCATCATCATCCCAACCCTCTTTCTCTTAATTTCAAATGTTTGGGAAGGAAACGGATAAAGAAACATAAAAA
The DNA here is from genome assembly GCF_032717465.1 of Coenobita brevimanus. Lineage (NCBI taxonomy): Eukaryota > Metazoa > Arthropoda > Malacostraca > Decapoda > Coenobitidae > Coenobita > Coenobita brevimanus. The sequence goes on from NC_137043.1 coordinate 35,202,831, forward strand.
ATAAAAAATAAACTTTCGACCGAGTGCCCTATGAACTAGCCATGCATCCATTCATTAGACCTTAAGGCTGTGCAAGTCCCAACTCCATCCCAAAGACTACCATTCACACAGTTTTTATTTTATTATTATTATTATTTTTTTTTTTTGGGGGGGAGGGGGTCTGTGCCAAGTGTAAGGTAATCCATTCATTCTGTCCCTTCTTTTGTTTGACACCAACAGTATAGAGACGTCTTTTGTTACTGTATTCTTACATTATACAGAGAGTTTCAGTTTAGGGAAGATTTCTCGTACTGTAAGGGTTAATGACTATACCGTATCTAATCCTTCGAACTCGAGAAATTCGCCAGAGAGAGAGAGAGAGAGAGAGAGAGAGAGAGAGAGAGATTGTAAAAAGGTAATTAATGATACAACCCCTTTCTTGTGTAGCTTCTTACAAACCAGTACTTCATTCATTCATTTACTTTTTTAATTTTTATTATATTTTATTATCTTTTTTTTTTCTCTGACATCTGCAACTTGCTTTCTCATACCACCACTAATAATAATTTAGCCATCTTCTTGACCTTTTCTCACACTCAGAGTAGATCATCAGTGTAATTGGTGTTATCTCAGCAGACAACCTCGTTATACTCATAGGTCAGTAGGTCTGTATTATCTGCATTACGTATGTGTGCTATTCATCTGTATGATTTCTTGCCAGTATATTTTTTTCTCTTTTTGTCACCCCACAAAGTCGCTTATATTTTTTATTTAGTTGACAATATGATCAGTGTGCACACATTTCCACCTTTGAGAGAGAGAGAGAGAGAGAGAGAGAGAGAGAGAGAGAGAGGTGGGGGGAGGAGGAGGAGTAGGGTGATGGTGTAACCAAAAGGTGTGAGTAGCCTACCTAGGCCTGGGTGGCAGCGTCAGCTTGTTATGAGTGAAAGGGGAGGCCGTTACCCGCCCCCTCCCTTCCGCTCCCCTCCCCTGCCCTCCCTAATCCCTTCTCCTCCTCCTCCTCCTTCCCCTCCCCTCTTCTGTGCTCCCCATTCCCTTCTCCTCCTCCTCCTTTCTCCCCTTCTCTGTCGTTCCCTTTCCATTCTCTTCATCTCTTACCTTCCATTTCCTCCTGTCCCCTTGCTCCTCTTCCTACCCAGCTCCCCTTCCACCTCCTCGTTCCCTCTTGCCCCTCATCCTTCTCTCCCCATCCCGTTTTCCCTTCCACTCTTCAATAAATCCCTCTCCCTCCCTCTTACCTTCCGTTCCTTCTCGCTGTCCTCCCTTCTCGCTTCTTCCTCTTCCTCCTCCCCCGTCAATTTCCAACTGTTCTCTCCCTTCTTTCCTCAGCTCCTCCCTATCCTTCCCCCATTCTTCTTCCTTTCCTCTCCCTCCTCTCCTCGATTCTCCCTTCGCCCTCCCTTATCTCAACCCTTCCTGGACGTTCTGGTTTGTGTGTATATGTGTCACTGTAGAGAAAATTGGGCCGACCACTCTCACTTCCCCGTCTGGTGTGTGTGTTTGTGTGTGTGTGTGTGTGTGTGTGTGTGTGTGTGTTTTAATGTATTTGACTTTGGCCATAAGCTAGATAATCTTCATGTAAGGTTGCATGATTCAAAATATTCAGGGGTAGGTGACAGGCCAACGCTCCTGGTGGAATTAAAATGCTCAAAACAAGAAAAAAAAAAGTGACGGCCTCTTAGGAATTCGGATTCACGCGTATCTCTTGATCACGAGATATAAATAGTTTGTAAAAAAAAACACAGGGATGAAGTGTCAAGGATTAAGCTATTGTGGTTTGGTATTAACATTGTGGGTTGTGGTGTGAATCTGTCGAGGAATGGATGTGGTATGAGAGTGATGTTGTGGTGTTAATGGTGGTGTTGTGGTGTGAGAATGATGGATGTTGTACTAGCTAAGAGTGATGAAGATGTGGTGATGCGGTATTATTGATGGATGTGTGGTATTAGAGCGTTTGTGATGTGGTATTGATGTGGTGTCTTTGTAACATAAATGTGGTAGTGGTGTGATATTAGTGTGGTAGGATGGGAATATGGTAAAAGTGGTGGTGTGAAGCAAGTGTGGTATTATTGTGGTATATTTGTAGTGGTGGTGTTACTGTGGTGTGGTATAAGTATGTGTGTGGTGTAGTGTTAGTGTAATAGGCTTGATGGAGAGGTGGTAGGAGTGGTGAAGGTGTGGTACTAAGTGTGGTGGAGAGGTGGTAGGAGTGGTGTAGGTGTGGTACTAAGTGTGGTAAAGAAGTGGTAGGAGTGGTGTAGGTGTGGTACTAAGTGTGGTGGAGAGGTGGTAGGAGTGGTGTAGGTGTGGTACTAAGTGTGGTGAAGTGGTAGGAGTGGTGTAGGTGTGGTACTCAGTGTGGTGGAGAGGTGGTATGATTGTGGTACGAGAATTGTGGAGGCAGCCTCAAGGAAGGGAGGGAGGAATGACTAAGGTGAAGAGAACCTTGAACCTTGTTGCTTCCTTTCTCTCTCTCTCTCTCTCTCTCTCTCTCTCGTATTCTTCTCTTTGTTAAGCATTCGTCATCGATCTTCATTTCATCCTTCCATCCATGTAGTCTTCCAACCTTTTTTTTTTTTTTTTTTTTTTAACACTAATTTTTCCGCATTCCCTTCATTCATCCAGATATCCATTATTTTCTCCCTCCTCCTCCTCCTCCTCCTCCTCCTCACGTAACTTCTACCTGTGTGTGTGTGTACTAAATGTCGTCAGTGGAGAATTAAGGGAAGAATTTATGGATGTCTTTACGCTATCATTGGTGGGAGGAACTGAAGTATTTACTCTTGTCTGTCTGTTCACCTGTTTGTCTGCAAGATATCTAATAGCTGGCATTAGCAAGGATGATCGAAGAAAAAAGAAAAAAAGGGAGGAGAAGGGGGAATGTTGGCCTGTCCTACAATCCTTGCCTTCACACACACAAAAAAATCATTACACTAAATAAGGGGTTTACTACCGCTGGAAATATTACGGAAAGAAATTTATCTGTATGTACCTTCATGGCACTTCTAATTATGGTGTTTTAATCCCTATTAGTCCAATGGCTGTGTAGAAACGTCTGTATTTGCATAGTTTATTTTCATGCTTTCTCAAACACATTTCCTCTTTGTACCATTCCATCCTGCTTCACCAGTTCACTTCAGACGTGGACAGTTGTTCCTTGGGCACTTACTTGGCACTCTTTTTCATTTTGGGGTTGGAGATTCTGGCATATTAAACGATTTCATTGGAACAACGCACAAATCATACCGGCATAAAATTTAGTGAAATGTAGTGACACGAATCCATAGAACGCCCCAAGGTGATGAGGGATGGGAACAAGCACCATTTTGAGAGCAAAGTGTTTTATGTAGAACATCCTGCATTTTCATTTTGTCTCCAGGTAGTTTTATTTACTTTTGGAATGACGTCTAACTGAAGGGGTGAGGTAGAGCTATTTACTGTGTAGCCATCGTTACTCCTTCATTTCTTAAGTTTTTCCTAAGTTAAATGAAGTCGTGTGGCAGCAGAAGGAATTGGAGAAAAAAGTATTGCGATTGAAGGAATTAAAATGCACTACACAATACAACAGACTCCTATTTTTAGTACAAACGTCATAGATTCACGAACGTACCTGAGGTATGCACTCTTTGAATTGCTTTTGTAATGTAGTTTCTAATTATCCACTTAGTATATTTTTAGCAAAGTAATTGCATACTCTCTGAAATGCTTTTGTAATGCAGTTTCTTCATATGCATTTAGTTCATTTTTAGCAAAGTAATTACAGGCAAAACTAACAAATGATGATACGGTGTGTTCCTTCCCGCAGTTGCACAAGTATAATGAAGACTTTAACCCCCATTTTATGACAGGTCTCCCCTAAGCATTATAATGACGTCGGGTGATGCAAGAATATAATTAGATATAAGTCATCTCACTGGTAAGAGAAGTGGATATTATTTTTATTTTTTTCACGAGTGAGGTGTCCGTAATGTAAATCGAATCGTTTGGTGGCTAAAAAAAAAAAGGTTATTTATGATTGGTCCTAAATGTAAACAGAATTAGTTGACAGTAACGATGCAGCAGAAATAAAATAAAAATAAAAAACGAAGGAAAGGGGGGAAAAAAAAGTCCTCTTGCTAAAGGGATTAATTTTCGTGGAAGAGAAGTGGTGAAGTAATATATGAAGAACAGATAAAGTAAGGGAAGTTAAAATCCGTGTTTCCCCTCCGTCGATGTTGTCTGGTAATTATTAATAAGATTTTTTTTTTACACGTTTACTGCTAGAGATCACCCCTAACCTTAATACAGCACCGAATTATAAAAGAAGTAGTTTCAATAATATTATTCACGAAAGAAATAGGAATACAATAAGCGAGAGCAAAATCCGTGTCTCTACCTCCCTCGCCGCCGTCTGTTAGGTAAGAATAAGAGATATTAATTTTTATTTTTATTTTTACTACGAGAGATCTCCCGCAGTTTGAATAAAGCACAGAAAAGTTTATATTATTCGCGAAAGAAAAATGAATACAAGCGAGAGCAAAAATCCATGTCTCCACCTCCTCCCTACCCTCTGTTAGTAAAGAAGAGATTTATTTCTTATTATTTTTACCACGAGAGATTTCCCATAATTTGACTGAAGCACGAAGGTTTATTTTATTACTGACGAAAGAAAAATAAATAAAGGTGAGAGTAAAACCCGTGTCTCCACCTCCTCCCGTCGCCGTCGTCTGGGAGTCGTGAATAAGAAGGTTGTAATGAGTCATAATTACAACCTTGGTAAGTGTCGCCTTCCTGTTGATACACTCCGAAACGACCTTGGTAATGGTTACATGTACGATTGTCGCCTTTAATTACGGTGCTGTTGATGTAATGGGTTGGTGACGACTGTGCTGGATGCTGGTTGGTGCTTGGAATGTGGCAATGGGATAGGTCTTGGATGATGATGATGGAAGTAATGATGGTGAGGTAATATATAGTGACTCAGCCCTGCATAATTTTGTTAGCGGTTGGCCAATATTAGCGGGGTAGGATGATGATGATGATGATGATGATGTCGAATGTGTGTTTTTGTGTCATCAGTGAAATGTATTAATGTGATGTATAATGATGATGATGATTGTCTGCCTCTACGTTCCCTTCCTACAGTTGTCATTTTAATTAAGATGGTGGTGATGTAGTGTGTCCTGCACCACACAAAATGTTAGTGCTTCTCTGGAAGGTATGGGTGGGAATAGGGTTAGGGTGACGATGATGATGGTGATAGTGTTGCTGAATGTGCGCTTATGTGTGTGGGCAGGTTCTGTAACCAGTGAGTTGTTACGGTTTTGGAAACGTGTCCTTGTAACAGATAATTATATAATGATGGAGCGTATTATGGCTGTACCTTAGCAGTGTTGATGTTTTTGTGGGATGTGTTATCCGGGAAAGTGTTTTGTGATGATGATGATGAGGATGAGTTAGTGGGAAATAATGTCATGATGATGGCGGTGGTGAAGTCTGGCTGTATGTAGTATATTAGTGGGAAATAATGGAAATGTGATGGTGGTGGTGGTGATGATGAAGTCTTTTTGTGTGGGGTGTATTAGTGGGAAGTAAAGGTAATGTGATGATGATGAAGCCTGCTTGTATGGAGTGTATTAGTGGGATATTGGGTTATGATAATGACGATGATGATGTGAAATGTTATCTGCGGTCTTTGGGAATTGTGGAAACATCACTGTACTTAAATTCAGTTATATTAATGGAGTTTTTTTTTTTTTTTTCATTTCACAATAAGGAAGTCACGTAAGTTAAACAATAATGTCTTGCAGTAACAGATATTTTGTTGAAAGTAGTCTATTAAAGCAATTAGGAAGAGACCGGGTGTAGAAAATTACAAAATGTTGCAATTTATTTTGTTTTATATTATTTTTAGCAGGTGTTAAATGCAGTAGAGCAGTTGCAGAAAGCGTGAAGGGAGGTGTGGAATGCAGTTAGGTAGGACAGTAATGGCAGACAGTTTTAGAAAGCTTGAATGCATTTATGGGACCCGGTAAGATGAGGCAGATGTGGAATGCAATCGTGGAGAGTTTTAATGCGGTTGTGGAAAGCAGTTCGGTTGAGTAGTTGTGGAGGACAGAGCAGGTGTAGAGATGTGCATAACAGATGTGGGTGTGGGAAGGTAGAGGCGTAGGCTGGGTAAGTGTGGAACAGGTTTGGATGGTGCAGGTACTGGTGTATGTTGTGCATATGTCAGGGATGCGTAACTGTAATTGTAGGGAAGGAATGTAGATGTGGTGTGTCAGGGGAGGTGTAGTGTAGATGTACAGGAGTGTATTTCCGGGATAGTTGTTGGGAAGGTATGTGGTTGGTGGAATATGGGTGTGGTGTAGGTGTGGGGAAAGTATGGTGCTGTTTGGATCAGGTGTGTAGATGTGGTGTGGTGAGAGAGGTGTAGTGCAGGTGTTTTTATTTGAAATAGTTGCGGGGGGAGATGTGTGACAGGTGGGATGTGGGTTTGGTGAGGTGTAATGCAGTTTTGGGGAAATGTGTGTGGTTGGTGGGTGCAGATGTGATGTGGTGGGGGTGTGGTATAGATATAATGTATTTGTGGGAAGGGCTTGTGGTTGGAGTGCCTAGATGTGACACTTGTATGGGAAGGTATATTGCCGTTAGGGGTGTAGATGTGGTGTAAATATGTGGTAGTGGAGGCTGCTTCGGTGTAGTTGCGGGACAAGTTTGGGGGAGGTATGTGGTTGTAGGTGTTTAGTGAGACAGGTGTGGTGTAGGTATGTGGCTGGTGCGTTCTAAGTATAGTTAGGTGTGGTGTAAGGGTGGCGTTTGTGGATGAGGTGTTAGGAAGGTCTGGTGTAGGTAAGTAAGGCAGGTATGGATCAGAATAAGGCATATGTAGAAAGGTGTAAAGCAGGTGTGTGAAATCTGATAGGTGTAGACAGGTGTATAATGATCGAGGAAAGTATGGGAAAGGTGTGGATAAGGTGACTGAAAGGTATATGGCAGGTATGGTTGTCTCCCACCCTACCCTTGACCCAAAACACGTCTGCATTGATGTGAAGAATGAATTGGCAGAAGACACCACAAAGGAGGGAGACGAGGAGAGGGAGGAGGAGGGGGCTTGGAGGGTGCGAGGAGAGAGGGAAAGGAAGGAAGAAAAGGAGGGGAGAAAGGAGAGAGGAGAGGGAAAAGACGGGAGGTGAAGGGAGAGAGCGAAAGCAGGGAAATTGAAAGGAGAGGGAAGGGAAGTAAGGGAATGGAGAGGGAAGGGAAAGAAGGTGAAGGAAGAGGGAAGGGAGGGGAGGTGAAGGAAGGAGGAAGGGAGGGGAGGTGAAGGAAGGAGGAAGAGAGAGAGAGAGAGAGAGAGATTGTAGAAGGAGGAATGGAAAAGATATAGGAGGGGAAAACGGGGGTGGGGGGAGGAGGGGGGAGGGTTAGAGGGCGTAAGGAGAGAAGGCAGCGAGTGGGAAAATGAGGGAAAAAGGGAGGGGAGGGAAAGTAAATAGTCAGCGATTCGGGGAAGGAAAAGGAAGGAAGGGGATTTAACACAAGTATTTTTCTGAATACCTCTTTTTCCTTTCCTCTCCTTTCCTTTCCTCTCCTCTCCTTTCCTTTCCTTTCCTTTCCTTTCCTTTCCTGTCCTCTCCTCTCCTCTCCTCTCCTCTCTTCTCTTCTCTTCTCTTCTCTTCTCTCCTCTCCCCTTCCTTCCTCGGATATTTTACTGCGCCGAGACTAACAGCCTACCTCACCTCCTGGTCATTCTCCGTCCCCACTCCCGCCAGACCTATCCCATCTCTTCCTCTTCCTCCTCTCCCCTCCTTCTACCCTCTCTCAGTTTTCGTACTCAGTTTTCCTCCTCCTCTTCCTTCTTGTTTGTTTCGTAATTAGAGTCGGGAGAAAATTGTGAAGATGTAAAGTGGAAAGGGAATTATATTTTGGACATTTATCTTGTATGTAGATGATGATGATGATGATGATGATGATGAAAATAATGGTAGTGATGATGATGTTGAAATGGGTGATGATGCTAGAGAAGGAGGTGATGTGATGATGATGATGATGATGCTAATGAGGATGATTATTTCCTCACATTATCCATTCCCTCTTCTGTTTCTTTGCTTTCCCGAACCATCTTTTCTTCATTCCCCTTCCTCATTGTCCCCCCCGCTCTCCCTCTCCTCCCTCCCAGTGCTAAAAATTATCACTTCTTGATTGTACTGCAGTGTTTGCTTCCCCCCCCCCCGTCTCTCTCTCTCTCTCTCTCTCTCTCTCCACCCTGTTCCCAGAAATATGTTCGCGCACACGTTCTTTTATCCCTCTCTTCGTTCTCTTCCTCCTCTCTCTTCCCATTTTTTTTTCTTGTCTTCATCTCATCACTGTTCCTTTCCTCTACTCCCTTGTCTCCCTTTCTCCTCTACCCCTGCCTCCCCATCCATGCCCTTTCTTCCTTTTCAATTGCCTTCTCCCTATCTCCACCCCTCCTACCCTCCTTCCCACCCTCCCTTCTTCCTACCCTCCTTCCCTTCTTCCCTCCCTCCTACCCTCCTTCCCTCCCTCCCTCGTCCCTTTTTCCCCCACCCTCTCTCCCTGCACTTCTAGCCCTGTCTCTCAACCTTTCCCCTCTGTCTCCCTAGTTATCTTCCTCCTGTCCCCACTTTCTCATTTCCCCCCTCCCCATCCCATGCCCTTCCCCTCTGCATTCTCAGTTGCCGTCTCCTTACCTCCCCTGCCCCCTCTCACAATTTCCCTTCTGTCCCTCACCTTCATCCTTCCTACTTGCAGTTTCATTACCTCACCTGACCTCTCTCTCTCTCTCTCTCTCTCTCTCTCTCTCTCTCTCTCTCCCCCTGTCCCCTCTTTCACCCTTAGTCTGCCTATCCCTTCCACTCCCTCCCCTCTCCCATCCACTCCCCTCCCCTCTCCCTCACCTCCATTTCCTCTCTCTCTCATCTCTCCCCGTCCACTCCTTCGCGACGTCCTTGTAAAATATTCCTAACCAGTTCCGCGGTTTTTATGGGAGAAGTATTTAAGGAAACACGGGGTTGAGTGAGCGAAAGGAGGAGGGAAGAGGGAGGGAGGGAGGAAGGAGAGGAGAGGCAAGAAGGGAGGGAGGGAAGAGAGGTGAGTGGCCGGAGACAGGAGATGAATGAAGTGAGGAGTAGGGAAGATGAAAGATGCGTGGATAGACGGAGACAGGCGAGTGAGAAGGGAAGAAGGGAGAGACAAAGAATGGAGAGGGAGGATAGGGAGACAAGGAAGAAAGGAGGAGAGGTGAGTGGCCGAGGACAGCAAGGGAATGGAGACAAGGGAGGAGAGGAGATTAGAGATTGGGCTCTAAGTGAGTGGGAAAGAGACAGGAGGAGAGTGAAGAGAGAGGAGGGGAGAAAGTGAGGGGGTAGGAAAGGGAGATAAGAGAGAATGAGAGAGAAGAGGCAGAGGTAAGTGGGTGGAAACAGAAGAGCTATGAGAAGAGACGAGGAGTGCAAAAAGGAGAGATTCTTTGAGAGATGTTTGTGGGAAGATTGACTGAAGAAGTGAATGAAGCTAAACAAGGATTTTTTGTGAATAGGAGAGACCACAGTCATAGAACAAGGACGGGAATAATCAAGAGAGGAAAAGGGAAAATGGGCGATTGAAGGAACAGCGTTTAGAGGAGATAAGAAAAAGAGAGGAAAAAAAAAATTGTATTGATAATTACAGTAGTATGGGGAGGCAGAAGCAAGGATGAAATTTTATAAAGTTAGGCACGAGAATCACTTGGGAGTTACATTGAGAGCTCGTGCCTTCTGGGCCTGGCAAGGTGATCCACCAGATTATTCACTGAAAACTTGCTCCATGACCATTAAAGTGCAGGGTAAATGAGGAGAGAGGGAGAGAGAGAGAGAGAGAGAGAGAGAGAGAGAACATGGAACTAAGATAGGAGGAAAGGGGTTCTGTGGTTAAAGGGAAAGTGGTTATCCTCAACTGTATTTTGAATGGGTAATGGGATTAGTAAGGAGAGAGAGAGAGATTGAACAAGATCAAAGAAATTAATAAATCAGGCAGAGTATTCAAAATTCTTATATTATACCTATATTTATCTACGCCCGCATCTACTGTATATCAGTATCTGTCTGTGTGTATATCTGTCTAGATAAATAGATAGGTATACTTGATAGATGGATAGATGAATAGGCCATAATTTCTTAGCCCTTTAGTGATATCTGTTAGAAGTGTTAGGTTTCATTGTGTTAGAGGGAGGAGGAGGGAGAGGAGAAAGGAGCAGAGGTCAGCAACAGCTGGAAGAAGGCAGCAGATGGCAAAGGGGTGGAGGAAACGGTGGAGGGATCAATGGAAGGTGGAGGGAAGGTGGAAGGGTCGGTGGTAGGTGAAGAGAAGGTGGAGAGGTAGACGATAAGAAGAATGGGAGGAGAAAGGATAAGGAAGTGATGGAGGGGTGGTGAAGATATAGGGAATGGGTGAAGGAAAGGTGAAGGAATAAAGAAAAGGTGGGGGTTAGGTGGAGGGGCCGATAAAAGAATAGAAGGAAGGTAAATGGAGAGACCCTTCTTCGTGTGAGAGGTAGAGAGAATGTAGAGAGATAAGTAAGGGATGGAGAGAAGGTGGAGAGACAAGCGAGATGTGTGGAAATGAGTGACAGGTGGAGGAAAACCAGCAGGTGTTGTCAGTCACGGCACAGTTACCCTCATCTCTCTCGGTGTCCAGCCTACATGTGTACCTTTGTGGCGTGGCTGTGTAAACCTTTGTGCTGTGGTCATGTGTGTCTCAGGTGCCATATTTTTAGACAGTCATGTGTGAGTTTGTGGGGTGGTCGTAGCTGCTTTTGTGGAGTGGTCATGGGTACCTGTGTAGGATGGCTGTGTGTGTGTGTGTGTGTGTGTGTGTGTGTGTGTGTGTGTTTGTGTGTGTGCCATATTTTTAGATAATCATGTGTGTGTTTTGGGGCAGTCACGTGTAAGTTAGTGATGTACTCATGTTTATTGAAAGTCAGATAGAATGGTGTAGCTGAACTGTGTCGCATTTACCCTTTGATTGTCAGCATTTCCCCTGTACCAAATTAAAGAATTTTATTGACCAGAATGAAATACCTAAGCCTGATGAATACAGTGAATTGCAAAGGCTAGACGAGGTCGGGTCTAATCTTTTGACTTGCTGAATGAAATCTTCCAGCGTTAACCAGAATGTCATGCTCAGTTTTGACAGTAGATGAAAAGGGTTTAGCCAGGTGAGGTTAAGTTAAATTAGGCCGGGTCAGGTGTGGGTAGGTGCTGAATTTTATTAATCGTATTTAATGTGATGTATACTGGTGTGGTGTGACGGGTTGGCGGTGTGACTGATTGTTATGGTAAATGTATCTACAACCTCCAACCGTCACCTTACATCTACACCCTTATCCTACTTCTTCATCTTAACTTATCCCTCCACCTCTAACCTACCCTGCCACTCCATCCCACCTTTACACTGGTCCCTACACCCTTACCATACCGGTAGATTTGAGGGTGGATTTGACTAGTAATCAAGGGAGGTTCATTTCTATCTCATAATGCTTATCGAATGTCATGTTAATATTTCTTGTGCTAGTGACCCAGTTCCGTCAGGTGTATACAGGCTGACCCCCATCCCACTACACCTCCCGCAGCCTTCCCCCTAAGTGTATCTGTGTACCTTAAACATGATATTTTCTCTGTGTTCTCAGTTTCCATCACTTTCCATCTGTTTACTCGTTCATGCATCGCTGTTCCACTTTCGCTAATTTCTCCTAATACGGCTTGCTCATCCTCCCTTTCCCCCTCCCCCTTCCCCCTTCCCTTTCCATTCACGTCGTCACCCCTTCCCGTTCCCCTGTCTCCCTCCCTCCCTTTCCCCTTCCTCTTTCCCTTCCCATCCCATCACTTTTCTTTCCCTTCCCGTCAGTTTTCCTTTTCTGTTTTCCTTATCATCTTTCATTTCTTTCCAGTCATCCTTTTCGTTCCTTGTAATTTTCCCTCTTCCTTTCTTTTAGTCCTCTTCCCATCCATTCATGTCTTCCTCTCCCATCACTTTTCCTTTCATTCCCATTAATTTCACTTTTTCTGTGTTTTTCCCATTCCTTGTCTTTCCAATCACTTTTCCATCCCCCATTCTTTTCTTCCATCACCTTTCCTTCATCCTTCTCTTTCCATCTTGCTTCTTCCCTACGTCTTTTCTTCCCGTTTAAATATTTTTCTCCTCTTCCCATCGCTCTTCCTTTCCTCTCTCTTCCTCTCTTTCTTCGTGAAATAAATCGTCCGTGGGTAGCAAGAATTAAAATCAAAATGGCGAACTGTCAAACTAAATCGTCCGTAGGTAGGAAGAATCAAAATCAAAATGACGAACTGAGAATCAAAAGAAATCGTCCGTTCGTAGCAAGAATAAAAACCAAAATGGCGAACTGACAAAATAAATCGTCCGAAGCTAAGAAGAAACTCAAAATGGCAGAGTCAAAATAAATCGTCCGTAGGTAACACGAATGAACGGGTAATCGTGCCGACGTAATGAAGGGGTTGATAAAGCTGAGAGCGAAGGTGTGAGCGCAGACCCACAATTTTCGTCAGTCATTTTTCGTAACAGCTGTGAGTATTTGATTTAGCCTGCCTCTTCAGCCCGAGGACGTATTTGGATAATTTTGTTTTTCTTGCTGACCCGGATGATTTTATTGAGTTGGAGAGAGAGAGAGAGAGAGACCAGTTTTTTAAAATTCTTGCTAATTCTGGACTGTTGTTTCAGCTGAGAGGGTTTTCGAACTGGAGGGGTTTCAAAGAGCATTCAACTGATCTTTTTTTTTTATATTATTCCTTCTATCCAGACGATTTTATTAAGCTTTGGAGGGAATTTTCGAACTGGAGGGGTTAGGTATATGGCTTCAGGTGACCTATTTATTCTTATATTTTTACTTCCAGACGATTTTTAGCTTAGCGGAGACTTTTGGGCTGGAGGGGTTAATTATAAGGCTCATGTGACCTATTTACTATTCTTGCTTCAGACGGTTTTATTCAACTTAGGGTATATTTTTGCAGCTGGAGGGGTCTGATATAGCCTACATTAACCCCTTTAACAGGATGAGTTTTTTATTTATTTATTTACTTATTTTTGTTTTAAGGAAGCAGGAATTAGGTATAAAATTGCTTCCTTGGACTGACTTTAAAGAACAAGATATTATTCTCTAGTTTTTCGTTTTCTTTTATTTTCTCCCTCTTTGTGTAGTTTTATTTATTTATTTATTTATTTATTTTGCTAGTTTTGGCCTCCTGGGTGATTATCCGACCAAACATATGCGCTCTACATCTCTATCATCTTATGTAGGTATTTTTGTGAAGGTGTGGGTGTGTAATTGCTATACACTAAGATATGAGGGCAATGTGGTATAAATGTGTGTGTGTGTTGAAATGTGTGTATGTGTGTGTGTGTTGAAATGTGTGTGTGTGTGTGTGTGTTGAAATGTGTGTGTGTGTGTGTGTGTTGAAATGTGTGTGTGTGTGTGTGTGTGTGTGTGTGTGTGTGTGTGTGTGTGTGTGTGTGTGTGTGTGTGTGTGTGAGAGAAAGAGAGAGAGCGCGCTTCTACTGCTCCAAGCATGTTCTGTAGTGGAAAAAGAGGGTTTGGATGATGATGGTGATGGTGGTGGTGATAATGGCGACGATGATGAACGCCCTTCCGGACGATTTTGTTCAGCTGAAGCTGATTTTTGAACCGGAGGTGTTACATAGCCTTCATAAACCCCATCAGTACTAGAGGAGTCTCCTAAGCTGAGTAAATATAAAAATAAGAAGTAAAATATAACATAGGTGTTAGTCGATATATTTTAACTTTTTTTTTTGATTACTCATAAAAGCTGACCATAACAAAGAAGATTGGGGTTTCTATACTCTTTTTACTCTAACGTGGCCCAAAATTGCTATCTCACCTTATTGACATTGGATTATGATGCTAGTCACGAAGAAGTTCTATACTCTTTTTACTCCAACTTGACCTAAAATGCCGTCTCTCCATCTTGAATGCTGAGTTGTAAAAGTAGAGCGACCCTAGAATATGATGCTAGTCACGAAGAAGTGCTGTACTCTTTTTACTCTAACTTGGTCAAATTTGTCATCTCCATCTTGAATGCGGAGTTGTAACAGTAGATCGGCCCTAGAATATGATGCTAGTCACGAAGAAGTGCAGTGAAAAGGATATAGTATTGTCTTATTCCACCAATAGTATTATACTACGTGAAATAAGCCCTCAAAGGACGAAAATCTGAGCCAAGTTAAGGTAAAAGGAATATACTAAGCAAGACGTCCTCGAGCCGAAGAGATTTATTTATTATAGCATTTATTTATTTTATTTTTATTTTTTTTCATTTATTTTTAGCAGCCTACAAAAACTGGCCCTACAGAACAGGGTTTAGATTTCTATTTTACCCAAAATAATAAAAAAAAAGTCCTTGGGCAGAAGAGGCTGGTTCGTTTTGTCATTGATTTATTTTTTTATAACTCAAAAAACTGACCTTAAAGAACAGGATCTTATAGTTTCTAGTTTTTCAATTGCCTTCATTCTTCTTCATCTCTATTTTATGTATTTATTTATATATTTATTTTTAGTGGATGACCTCGTTCGGTGGTAGCCCGGGTGTTCACAGGTCAAGGGCGTCATTAGAGGTCAACCTAGGGACGTATTCAAAGAGAGTCTTGCTTTTTTAAACTCTTGACTCATTTTTTTTTTCTTTCTAGATCCGTAAGATTATATTCAACTCCTTTTGAATGGGTTAGTGAAGTCTGTATTATCCCTCCAGTTTGACAAGTCTCTCCCAGCTTGAGAGAGAGAGAGAGTAGGGGCTGAACATAATAACCTCAAGAAAGTTAATAAATACGGCCACAGGTACGAAGAGGGAAGCGAGGTCAGAAAAGGTCAGGTCAGGTTGCTATCGTGGCATCTGGCAGCTTCGGATCAAGGATCATGCCTGTTTGTTTGGAATGTGGGGATAAAAGTATGAAGGGATTGCATTTTTTTGTCTCATTGTATTTGTACCCGAGGACTTTAGTTATGTATTTTGTGCTTTGTCGCGTGTGGTAGTTTCAATTTTTGTAATAATATTATAGTTTTTATCTTGTTAATCATAGAAATGGTTGAATTATGGTTTTCATGCGATATGATAGATATATATATATATATATATATATATATATATATATATATATATATATATATATATATATATATATATATACATACATACTGTACATACATACACACACACACACACACTGTGTCTGTGTACTGTATTATTTGATGAAAGGATAAACAAGATGAAGATGCTGGGGAGGATTTTGCGTCGTAATAGGCTTACGATCTTGTTTTAGCGATGCATCAGCATTAATGGGTGAGCGAGTGTGGCCGCCGTGTGTGTGACAGGTTGGCTGCAAGGGATATCCAGTCCAGTCCCGGGCTTTCCCCAACTTCCCGCACCCTCACCACCAGCACCACCACGCTAATTCCTCTGACGTAGGCTGGTTCCTTGGCCTCCATAAGGATGTATCAAATGAGATTCTTGGGATTTCAGGAGCTGTGACGTAAACATTTAGGAAGCTAGTTCAAACAGGATATAGCCTAACGCGTCCTTGTAAGAGTTTTCATAAGACGTGATAGTTGGGCAAAAATAAAGTGAAAACGGTGATGGTTGTGGTGGTGGTGGTGGTGGTGATGATCCTTAGAACTGTTGCAGCCTTTCTGTGAACAGTGACGATACCAGTTCAGTCCGGTGAGTGTGATCCCTCCCTCCCCTGGAAGGAATTTCATAAGTGATTCTTAAGTGAAAAAAAAAAAAAAAAGGAAATTATGATAATGGTGTTGATGATTCTTTGGACTGTTGAAGCCAGGATTTGGGTATTCAAGGCCACCAGTTCAGTCCCCCAAACTATGCTTGCAGCAGTTTAACTCGTGCCATGCGAATCGTAAGAAGCTTCGATGATGATGGTGACGGTGATGATGATGATGATGATTATTATTATTACTGATATTTAGCTTTTCATTTATTTCTGAAGCTATGACGTGGAAGTTTTGGATAACAAGTTTAATCCCCTCACTTTCATGAAGCTCTTTAATTTCCTGAAACTTGCTGCTTCCAGGTGGTAATATTAAGATTTGAGGATACCTTTCGAACTAGGGATAGGTTGGGTGGATATAGTCTTTCCTCACTACAAGATGCCTTCCCAAACTCGAGTTTGATCGTGTGGAGATTCAAGAATGTATCTCTAAAATATGTCGTCTGATTTAAGGAGATCTCTGATAACAGACATGAAGTTTTCCTTATATACAGTAGATTTTATATATATATATATATATATATATATATATATATATATACACACACACACACACACACACACAGCACTGATGGCCAGTGGTATCCCGGAGGTGAATAAAATTGTCTGGCAATTCACCAAGATAGCATAACCCCCTGATGGCCAGAGGCTTCCTAAGCTGAATAAAATCGTTTGGAAATATTAATGTGCTTGTCATGTAAGGTAAAATGCCGCCCTGCATATCAGTAACCCCCCCCCCCTTCCCAGACCTTGTTGCTCCAGTTCTTAATGAGAAACGTATGGGGCATGACAGCATAGACAGTTGATCAGTGCCCAAGTGGTGGCATGTGAAAGTGAATGGCGCCATCTGTTAGCTGAAAGTGTGTTGAACTGGTCCCACCCAAGGAAAGTCAAACAAAACCAAAATTCAAGATAAGTAGGTAGGCGTGGACGTTGATATATTGCGTGTGATGGCAGGTGATGTGGACAAAGGAAATTACCCGCAGGCAGTTTGTGACTATACCCCTTTCACTCCAACCTGGCCCAAAATTACAATCTTGATCTTGAATGATGAGTTGCAACAGTAAATTGACTCGAGATCATGATGCTAGTCACGAAGAAGTTCCATGGGGAGGATGTGGAGCTGTAGTATTGTTTTTTTCTACCATTGAGTTACCTGAAATACGCTGCAAAAGGATGAAACTCTGAGCCAAGTTAATATGAAATGGCCATAGTATAGTATTATTTTTTACTATCCCAGTGCTTAACACGTTCAATACGATGACGTCGACTTGAGTGTTGTTGCGCATAGAGAAATGTATTTGGGTTAGGGAAGGTCCTTTTCCGGTGACTGGGTTCGACATTGCTTCTGGTAACTCCTTCAGGACATTGATATATGTAATTCTTGCCACTCACAGGCGATTGTTTTTGCTCCTCGTTCTCGGGAGGTTTCCCAGTGGTGAATAAAATAGTCTTGGGTTAGCCAGAGTAAATCGTCAGCCCATATTTAATGGGTGAAAAGTTGATCAAGAACCGGGTAGCGAATGGGTTAAGAGATTGTGCGATATAATAACTAGAAAGTTCTCAAAGAGCGCATACCTCCGCCAATGCCATTGCAATTAAAAAGGATCCGGATCTGGATCCGTGGATATAGGATCCGGATCCTGATCCGCCGCCAGATTTAATCTGTTCCATTTTGGTCCATGGCCTTCCTTCCCACAAAATTTCGTTGAAACTTATTGAGAACTCTTGGAGACATTGTGCGATATACTCCGGATCCAGATTCAGATCCTTTCCCAAATTTTATCATTTCGTCTCTGGCCTATGGCCCACCCTTCCACAAAATTTCGTCAAAATCCGTTCGTAACTTTTTGAGTAATCCTGACAAGAGACAAACAAACAGACAAACAAACCAATGTGGGGTAAAACATAACCTCCTTGGCGGAGATAAAAATAAAGGAAATAAAATAATAATAATAATAATAATAATAGTATGAGCGTAAAAGAGTAGTATGGGTCAAGATATTAATGGAGTGTCTGAATACTTTATAACAGATAATAACAATAATAATAATAGCAGCATTAGTAGTAGTAGTAGTAGCAGTAGTGGTAATAATAATAACAATAATAATAAGAAGAAGAAGAAGGAAGACGAAGAAGAAGGGGAAAAAAGCAGTAGAAAAAAGCCACTCTTTACTCTCATGCACACCTTGGCTTCTGGGAAATTCCGCCTGTGTTATCATATTCCTTCATGATGTAACCACTTGAAGGCGCACACGCACGCTCATACGCACATACGTTGGTGCACATGGTGGGTGGAAAAGCTCATGTAGGTTTTGAGACGCACATACGTTTTCACTTAAATTCTTGTGTATATTTTAGTACACATGAACGAAAGGTATGTATAAAAACTATCTTGTGTAGGTTTTGAGAATTCCATGTACGCTTGCACTCTAAAATCCGCACAAGCAGATTAAATGTAAGAATGAACACTGTATGAAGAAGCGTCATGTGTAAGTTTTGGAAAGTGAGCATATATGGCTGCACTATTTTATATGTACGTGAAACTACACATTAAAAATAAGACATGAAGGACAAGAGTGTATGGAAATCTATGTGTAGGTTTCGAAGACGCACGTACACGCTCACACACTAAAATTCTTACACGTACATACACATACATGTACACATTAACAGTACGAAAGAGTATGTAGTTTTTTAATGTATTGTTATCGTGTGTCACTTGTTTTTCCTTCTTTCCATTGAGTGTCATCATGATTTCTGTGTCATCCTACGTTTTGTTGGTTTTCCCTATGTAAATTATGCCCTGCCTCCCCTCCTTCCATCCATCCTTCCTTCTTCCCTTCCCTTCCCTTCCTTCCTTCCTTCCTTCCTTCCTTCCTTCCTTCCTTCCTTCCTTCCCTCCTTCCTTTCCCTTCCCTCCTCTTTCCTTTCTTCATATTTTTTGCATTCGTTTTCTTGCTGTCCTCCTCCTTCCTCTTCTTCCTACCTTCTTCTTTCCCTTCTTTCCTTTCACTCCTTTTTCCTTTATTTTCCTCCCTCTTCTTCCTCTCATCCCTCCTTCATCCTCTGTACTTTCACCTTTCCTTCTCCCTCTTTACCTTCCCCTCTCCACTTCCTCCCTTTACCCATTTCTACCCTGTTTTCCCTTCTCTCTCTGCCTTCGTCTCTCTTGCATTCTTCTCCATCTATTCCCTCCTTTCCTTCTCCCCCCCCTTTCTTTCCTCCCTCTCTCGCTACTCTCCCTCCTTTCCCACCCTCATCACCTGCATCTCTGCCCTCATCACTTGCATCTCCCCCATCTTTTCTTTTCCCTATCCTTCTCTGACCCTTTTAACCCCCACTTTCCCCAACACACATTCTTCTCCCCTTGCACCCCCTCATGCCTAGAAACACAATAGGGTCTCTACTGTTGTCCATTACCTCTCTCTCTCTCTCTCTCTCTCTCTCTCTCTCTCTCTCTCTCTCTCTCTCTCTCTCTCTACTCATTCATTTTCTCTACCCAAACTTCCTCCCTCTTCATCTACATTCCTCTTATGCTGTTTACTTTCCTACCTTTTCATCCACGCACTTTCATTTTCACCCAGTTTTCTTCCCCTTGTCCTCATCTGGCCGCCTCATCTCCCCCACCTCTCCACTCACCTCCGTTCTCCCCACTTCAATTCTTTCCTTCTGCATCCACACATCTGTCTCTCCATCCACATCTTTATTGCCTTTTTTTTCCACACTTCCTCTCTCTTCACCTCTCCATCAATTTTCCTTCCTCGGTTCCCCCTCCCCCCCCCTTTTTTTCTTTTTCTTTACCCGCTTTCCTCCCTCTCTACCCACTCCTCTCCCTATCCATTTACTCTCCACTTTCTTCTCCCACACCACCTGCATCCACACCCACACCTCCATCAATCCTCATCTCTCTTCTCCAACCCTCTCATCCGTCCTCTCTACCTGTTCTCCATCCCCACTCCCCCGTCTCCCAGTCCACTCACCCCTCCCCCTCTCTTCCCTTTCTCAATCCACACATCATCCCACCCTCATCCCCTCCCTCACTTTTCTTCCTTTGCTCCCCCTCCACCTCCCCTTCCCCTACCCACTGGCATTTTCCCCTACCCACTCACCCCTCCCTCCACTCCTTCGCCTCCTCTGCCCACACCATAGCATCCGCTCCACATCCCCTCTCTCACTTTCCTCCAATAACACCCCCTTCCTTTTCCCTCCCGTCTCCCTCTCCTCCTGCCCACTTGTCCCATTCTCCACCTTCTCTGCCCACACCTCATCGCCCAACCCACATTCACTCCCTCACTTTCCTCCTTCAGCACCCCCTTCCATTACATCCCCCTCCCCTTACGTCCTCATCCCTCTACGTCCCCCTCTTCCTTTCCCTACCTCCCTCTGCCCTGTCCCCCTACCCACATGACCCCCTCCACCCATTGCCCACCTTAAACCACACCACAGTATCCCGCCACGTCCCATCCCTCACTTTCCTCCCTCTCTCCCCCTCCCTACCCCCTCCCCTGTGTTGTGGCGATCAGCTGACTGCGTGCTGAATCATCCTCACCTGCTGCTGCTGCCACAGTCCTCAGCACTGCTTTTGTTATTGTCACTGTTCATACACTGTTCTTTTTCATACTACACTTGCTTTTGTCTTTGTGTTTGGTGTTGGAATTGTTAGTTTATTTGTGTGTGTGTGTGTGTGTGTGAGCGCGGTAGGTTGATTGGTTAGTCGATACTTTGTTGCAAGCAGGCAGGTAGCTCGTACGGCACAGGAAGAGAGGATCTGGGAACCGTATACGTATGGACTTGTGAGGCTTCTTAACACTTTTTCCTTAGGTATTTATTAAACATACTACACCTGACTGCCTTCCTTTATGTAGCTTATTTTTCTTTATCACCATCAGCTCGATTATGCTTGTTATCACCACTCGGTTCCATATGGTGGGGATACTGGAATCGCCCCTGTCCGTCCGCGTGTCTGTCTTTACGTCTGGGCCTGTGTCTCGGAAACTACCGAATGGATTGGCTTCATATCACACAAAAAGATAGAGTATGTGTCGTAGTTGATGTCCGTATATGTATTATTGCCATATTGTCTGTACTTTACAAGGTCTGACCATATAACCAAAAATCAGTCTTGTGTTATGTTTTGGAAACTTCTCGCTGGATTCTCTTCATATTTTACAGAAAGATGGAGTATGAGTCCTAATTTATGTCCTTTTATATGAAATTGCAACATTATATTTTACGAGTTATTTTCATATAAGGAAACTAATCTGTAAATAGCTGCATCTTGGAAACTACTTGCTGGATCATCTTCACTTATTAAAGAAAGATAGTGTACAAGTCTTAATTGATGCCCCTATATATGAAATTGCCATAATTAATAGTGCATTTGTATATATTCTGTACCACATGGTGAGGATACGTCTTTGCTAAAGGCTTGTTTTATTTTAATTCTTACTACATTCAGACGATTTTACTCAGCTCAGGAGAGAAATTTTGAACTAGAGGGGTTAGGTGTAGTATTGTTTAACCCCTTCACTGTGAGAGGAACCCCCACGTTGAATAATTGGACATCGTGAGAGAGAGAGAGAGAGAGAGACGTCATTGTTGTGAAGAGGTAAATATCGACATAATTATCATAAAAAGTTACAAAATATGGTCCTGATTTTCGTCCCTTTTCAGTTTTTTTCCCGTACCCCTGTGGCAGAAAAAGACAATGCTTTGGCTCTACATCCATCCCATAATACTTCTTCGTGACTGTTACCATATTCCAGTATTAATTTCGTTACTGCTGAGTATTCAAGATTGAGAGATAGCAATTTTAGGCCAAGTTAAAGAGAAGAGAGTATAGGAGACAATTAACGTGTCAAATGAAGAAGATTCGCAGCCCAGACGTGCTGTGATGATGTTGATGATGATGATGATGATGATGATCAGGAGGAGGAGGAGGAGGAGGAGGAAGAAGAGGAGGAAGAAGAAGGAGGAGGAGGAGGAATGGGAGGAGATGGAGGAAGCGTAGGATGATGGTGATGATTTTTATTTTTGATTCCTTTGCTTTGGTTTTACTTTTTACTGTTTTTCCGAAGAGAAGGGAGATAATGAATTTGTCTTTTAGAATAGGAGACGGAGTGATAATGGTGATGATGATGGCTAAGATTATATTTCTTTCATTTTTTTCTAATCTGAATTTTTTTTAAGGAAAGGAAGGTGCATAGGATCTGTAGTAAGGCATGAAATAGGTAGGAAAGCAAGGAAGAAAAGGAGGGAGAGAGGAATAGAAGAGGAGAAAATTAGGAAGGGCGAATGAAGAGCAGAGACAGACAGACGGACAGAGAGGGCAGGGAAACATACACACACTCAGCCACGCACTCTTCCCCTCGACACACTTTCTTCATTACCACCTGCCGCACTCCACACACACACACACACACACACACACACACACACACACACACACACACACACACATACTCTCTCTCTCTCTCTCTCTCTCTCTCTCTCTCTCTCTCTCTCTCTCTTACTCATGCACACGTACCTGTAGGTAGCTAAGTAATAAAATAACCAATTGCTTCTGCACGCTCACTCTTTCACATTTGCTGGACTGTAGTTAATTCTTTGACGCACGCAATCTTGCAATCAGATATAGTCATCAAGCACTTGCAAGTACGCACGCACAAATTTAATGTTTGTGTGTGTGTGTGTGTGTGTGTGTGTGTGTGTGTGTGTGTGTGTGTGTGAGAGAGAGAGAGAGAGAGAGAGATTGTGTAAAATGTCAGTACTTATAAGATAAACCCAAAATAAGAATAAAAAAACTATATCCCAAATTAACTCCATGTAGAAAGATAGGATATGAGAACCAGCAGGGCAGGGGCGGGGGTCAGGGGTCAGGGTCGGTCTGTGGCTAATCCGGTTATTGAACAGTCGGGGAACCAGCATCTCGCCCCTGATAACACACGGGAATCACGTAACTGCGACGAGAAGTGTGGGATTTTGAGGAAGGACTGTTACTGTTGGCGCACATTAAGTGATGAACAAAGCTGAGGGATTGTAAAGACTTTGGCGGTGCTGGACAGGGTTGCCTTCATGTCGTGGCACTGACAGGATCGAGTGCTGGAGCTACCCGAATGTACAAACGTCCTTCAATCCTCTCTCTGTCCCCGGAAAGGAGGATGGTGGATTGCATAAGAAGGGTATCTTTAGCCTGCAAGTACCAGGTTCACGTTGAGATGAGCCGGGGGTTTTAACTTTGTCTAATACTACCATTAGTGCATTTTGCGAGACCAATAACGCTTGGCATTTTAGGCAAGAACTGATACCATTGGTGCATTTTGGGTGATAAAGTACCCTGAATTGAAATAGCACCCCCAAATAAATAAAAATAAATAAATGACGTCAGGGGTTATTGAGAAGAATTTACCTTTATTGCGTCTTGGGTAAAGTGCAATAACCGAAGTAAAATAATAACGCAAACATTTATTTGGGAATGACTGTTACCATTAGTGCATTTTAGGTGATGTAACCCGAACTCCAGTTACTAGGTGGAATGATTCAGCTATACAGGAGGTTAGTGGGAAGGACGGTTACGATTAGATCATTTTGGGTGACGAAGAAGAGTGTTTTACTGTAGGGTCAAATGTCAGAGATAAAGGTTAGAGGGAGCTATGTAACCCTAACTTGCTATATCATGTAATAGAGAAATTAGCCTCTCTCTCTCTCTCTCTCTCTCTCTCTCTCTCTCTCTCTCTCTCTCTCTCTAAAATATGTACTGTTAGTTCAATAGATAGACACAAGCAGATAGACGGATAGCTAGTAGACATCAGTACTATATATTACATTGTTACATGGCCAGAAAATAGATACAGAGATAGACTATGATAATTAGATATTAGTTATTGAAGTAAAGCAAATGAATTATTCGTTTGGATCTGCTCATTATAGACGACACACGCACGCACTCAACCGGTAACACAATGCACTCAAATGTATTCCTAGTGCACGCAATTTTTCACTTAAGACGCACTCGACTCACACGCACGTAAGTCATCTGAATTCTAGAAGTCACACACACACACACACACACACACACACACACACACACACACACACACACACACACACACACACACACACACACACACACACACACACACACACACACACGATGCACTTAGGAAACCGCAGGCAATGACTGGCTCACTTAAACAATCACACGCTGTTGCACCTCACCCCTCCCCCTCACTGTGTGTGTGTGTGTGTGTGTGTGTGTGTATGTGTGTGTGTGTGTGTGTGTGTGTGTGTGATGGAGCGCGCGTATTTGCCACAATGTTGCATCACTTTACCATCGCTGTTATACTGAGCATTATCTCTCTTAACTCCACCAGCACGCCTCTCCCATTACGGTGGACTTGCAGCACCTGTCTATCAACATGAACTCCTTTTGGGGGGCAGTTCTAACAAAAGAGTTGCCTGGCACATATTCCTTTTCTTTCTTAAACGACAGATCAACTCAGGTAGTCTTCAAAAATGTATATTTCTACTTAACAGTCTCCAGTATTTTAACCTCTTCACTACGTTGACGTCTGATTTTGTGTGTGTGTGTGTGTGTGTGTGTGTGTGTGTGTGTGTGTGTGTGTGTGTGTGTAAACTAGAGAGGTACAAACAGTCTCCATTAAGCCCTCTCCCTGTCATAACACCATCCCCTTCCTGTTCTACAAGTCTTTCTCCTCTTTTTCCCTTCTACATTCTTCCTTCTTCCCATATTTCTCCCTTCTTGTTTCTCCCTCTCTCCATACCTTCCCTATCCTCCCCTTCCCATCTCTGTCTCCCCTCCCCTCCTTTCCTTGCCTTTGCTTACTTTCCCTCTCACCATCCCTCCCTCCCTCCCATACTCCTTCATCCCTCACCTATCCCTCCGTTTATTTCCCCCACTCCCTCCCTGTATCCTTTCCCTCCCTTCTCCCTTCGTTTATCTCCCCCTCCCTCCCTCCCTCCCACAAACAGCTTTTTCTGCTGCGAGTGTTAGTGAAAGTCGTTGTTTGTCTCTTTTACTGGCTTCCTTCCTTCCTTTTTCCTCCTTCCCTCCTTCCTTCACCCTTTTCATCCATATTCCTCCTTCCCTCCGTTAACCCCGTCTTTCCATTTTCCTCCTTCCATCCTTTCTTAATTGCTTCGTTCAGTTTTACTCCTTTATCCCTTCATTCTTTTTTTTTCTTCCATTATTTCTTAACTGCTTCCTTAATTTTATCCTCCTTCCTTCTCTGACCTTTTTTTTTCCTCTTTTTCTCCTTTATTTTCTCTCTTCTCTTTCTTCACTTCCTTTCCTTCCCATCCCTTCTTCTATCAGCCCTTCCTTTCTTAAGCCTCTTTGTCTCCTTCAATCCTCCCCTCCACATCCTTCTTTCCTTCCTTCCCATTTCCCTGCCCTCCTTTTTGATCATCCATTTGTTCTTTTTCCTTCCATGCTTAACTTTCCCTCTCAGTTCCTTCTCCTGCTTTCTTACCCTTTTTTATTCCTCCTTTTCTTTCTCTCGCCCTTTCCCTCCTCCTTTTCCTCTCTTCTCTCACTCCCTTTGCCTCCTCCTTTTCCTCTTTCCTCTCACTCCCTCCCCTCCTCCCCCCCCCCCTCCTTCAAGGATGTGAGTGAGAGTTGTTATATAAGCAGTGCAGGAATCTCTTGCATTGAGTGGGTGTAGGTATGGTGTTAGTGTGGTGTTGTGGTGTTAGTGTAATGGGGATAGTGGCGTGAGGTGATGGTGATTGTGGTGCAAGTGTGGTGGTGTAGATGTTGATTGTGGTGTGTGGCGATAGCGATGATGCTATAAATGGAGTGGTGATTGTGGAGCGGATGGTGATAATGATTGTGATGACAGTTCTGCAGTGATGATGATAGTGATTGCAGTGTACTTGTGATGGTGATAATGTGGTGGTGATGGTGGTGAGGTGATAATGATTGTGGTGTAAGTGTTGTGGTGTATGTATCGTGATGTTTAGTGATTTCGGTGGTGGTGTTAGGGATGCTGGTGATGTTGATTTTCTCTCTCTCTCTCTCTCTCTCTCTCTCTCTCTCTCTCTCTCTGCGTGTCCTCATTTCCTCTTTTCATTCATTTCTTTCTCCTCCTCTTCCCCCCTCCCTCAGTTATATATTCCTTTTCTCTCTAATTCCTTCACCCTCTCTTCCTTTGTGTTGTTTATTGATGCTATAATGTTTTAACTCAGAAGGAAGAAAGAAAGGAGAAGGAGGAAGGGAGGAAAGAAAAGAAATAAAGGATGAAAATAGGAGGATGGATGGATGGAAGGGAGGGAGGGAAGGAAGAAAGGAGGGAGTAGGAGGAAGGGAAGAAGAGGAAGGAAGGAGGAGGATACCGTTACTAGGTACAGTATTCAGAAAGCGAAAGTTTGTTTTAACGCAGAAGGAACAACCAAAAATAATAGTTTGATTTAAAAAAAGAAAAAGAAAAGAAAGCCTCCACAGAAAGGGAAAAAAAAAATTGAAAACAAGATCTCTCCTTTATTTTTTTAGATGCAGTTAGCCATCATCATCATCATCATCATCATCATCTTCATCATCATCATCATCATCCTTATCCTCATCCCCATCATCATTATCGTCATCGTCATCCAGACCTCTTTTACCACCTAGGGATGGGGTGAGGTTTTTCCTAGTAAGATGCAATTGTTAGTGTGACTGAAATATGGAAACAAATATAATAGATGGAACTTAAATTGTGGTAGTCTGAGATACGATTGTGGTAGTGTGGGCTATATTTGTGGTAGTGTAGATTATAAGTATGGTAGATTGACTATATTTGTGGTTGTTTGACGTATAGTTGTGGTAGTCTGGGCTATAGTTGTGGTAGTTTAGGCTGTCGTTGTGGTTATGGAACGTATACATAGCGGTAGTCCTAGCCTGGATTGTGGTAGTTCCAGTTCCGGTAGGCCGCATACAACCACCACTTTCTCTCCGACCACCACCACCATTACCATAACCAGCATTACATTCCTCACTATTACAACCACTACCACTACTACAACCATTACATTCTTCACCTACTACTGTAACCATCATTACATTCTTCATCTGCTATAACCACTAACTACCACCATTACTTTCTTCACCTACTAGCACCACTACCACAGCTACCACCATTACACTCTTCACCTACCACAACCATACCACCACCGCAGCTATAACAAACATTAACAAAACCAACATGATATTCTTTACCTTGCGTACTAGAAGCTCTGGCAACCACCATCATAACTAAAGTACCATTTCTCATGTTATCACATTTACAGCTGCACCACTAACACACCTACAGCTATCACCACCACCACCACCACCACCACCACCACCAACAACAACAACAACAGTAACCCCACCATCACCATCATCATCATGGACATCATCAGAAGCAGCAGCATCTTCTTTACCGCCTACCACAAGCATCATAATCAACCACCCTACCAACATCGACACCATAAACACCACTACCACCACGAACAACAACAACAACATGACTACTACCACCACACGCACACAACTCTCACTTTCAGACACACAGACAGACAGACAGACAGATGGTGGACATGGTGGTGGAGCACACAAATAGAGAGGCAGGCAGGCTGACTGGTATGTGGACACGTAAGTAGGTAAGTAGGTAAATAGGTGGTTATGTAAGTAGGTATTTAGAAATGTAAGTTCGTAGGTAGGAAGGCTGGGGTAAGAAGCTAGGAAGGTAGATATGTATGAAAGTAGGTAGATAGGTAGACTGAGATAAATAGGTAGGAAGTTATGTGGGTTTATAAACAAGTAGATTGATAGGCTGGGAGAAGAAGAAAGGTAGGGATGAAGGGAGTGGAGAGAAGAGGTGTGGAGAAAGGAGAGAGGGGTTAGAAGCAAGAGAGGAAGAAGAAAGGGAGGGGTGAAGGGAGTAGTGAGGAGAGGGAAGGAGAGAGGAATTAGAGGAGAGAGAAGAGAAGAATACATACGAATTACAGATAACAGGAGACTTATTAACCTAGAACTCTACTTTTACCTTAGTTTGGTGTTGATTTTCGTCCTTTAGCAGCGTATACCCCGGAGCTGAGTGGCAGAATAGAAAAATTTGGCTCGACGTCCTTTCCGTAATACTTCTTCGTGACTATACTCTTCTTACACTAACTTGACCCAGAACTGCCATCTCTCTATCATGAATTCTGAGTTCTAAGAATATATCAGCACTAGACTATGATGTTTGTTACGATGAAGTGCAATGAAAGGACGCAGAGCCGTAGTATTGTCTTCTTCTGTCACTAGGCTACGTGAAAGAGGCTACAAGAGGACGAAAATCTGTGCCAAGTTAGTGTAGAAAGGGTATAGCAGCATATTCTAGTGTTAATATCTTGCAGCATCTCAGTATATAAGATGGAGAGATGCCAATTTTAGGCCAGGTTAAAGTGGGTAGAGTATACATTGCTTATCTCTTAGGGTAAAACTAAAGACGCTGAAGGTCTAACCAATAAGTGAGAAAAAGATTGAGAAGAAGGTATCCCCTGCCCACCACCTTGTCGGGGATTAATAGCCGAAAGTAAAAAGATAAAAAGACACTTGCCTGCAATAATAACATGATATTTTTACTGGCTAGACAGATGCAACGCTTTGATCTGTTTCTTGATGTATAATTAGAAAAAGAAAACAGTCGCTTTGGTCGTAATTCATCGATCCTTTTCAGAAATTTTACACAGATGAGTCCAATTATGAAAAAAAAAGATGGTCGAAATCGAAATACGTCTATACCGTAGTTTTAGTATTAAAGATTTCTTCTGGTAACTTATTCCAGTGTTCCTCCTTGTGAATATTCGTTTTATCATATGTTAGTAATGCACTTTTTTCCCTTCTGGTGTGAGTTTCATCCGGTTACGTCTAGTCTTGCTGAGAAAAGAGGAGGGAAGAGAAGGGGTTATAAGAGAGGGAGAGAGAGAGAGAGAGTATAAAGAATTAGCCAAGACCGATAAATTGAGACGTAAAGGAGTTTAATGTCGGTAATTGTGGTAGTTGTGGTAGTATTTCTCGTCGGGTGTAATGGTAGTGGTGGTCTTGATAATTGCGGTAGTGACAGATTGTGGTTAAAACGGGTAATGGTGTGGTTTATGATGGTTGTGGTTGTGAGTCGGTTGTATTTGAGGTAGTTTTGATAGTGAAAGATTGTGTTTGAAGGGATTAATGGATGACGTTTGTGGTGGCTGTGGTGATTGGTGGAGATAACTGGATGGAAAAGTGGTTGGGATGATGATGATGATGATGATGGTGGTGGTGGTGGTGGTGGTGGTGGTGAGAGAGTGTGATTGAAGGGGTGAATGCTCGTGGTAGTTGTGGTGGTCATGATGTGAGTATAGTGGATGTGGTAGTTGTTGTGACTGTGATGGCTATGGTTGAGGTAAATGTGGTGGCTGTGGTAGTTATGTTTGTGGTTGTTGCGGTAGCTGTGGTTGAGGTAATTGTGGTAGTCTTGATGCGATTTTGGTAGCTATGGTTGTGTTGATTGTTGAAGATGGAATAGGTTTAGCGTAAAAATGTGCTAGTTTTGGTAGTTGTGGCGTCGAGGTGTGGTTGATGTGGTAGTAGTGGGTGTGGTAGTTGTGGTAGGTGTGGTGACTGGGACGTGTAGGTGGGGTAGTTGTGGTAGGTGTAGGTGTGGTAGGTTGTGTGGTGGTTGTGGTAAGTGTGGTAGTTGTGGGTGTGGTAGGTGTTGTGGTCCCGGAAGTAAGGGCAACACATAGGTGAAAGTCTCGGTCAGAACACACACACACACACACACACACACACACACACACACACACACACACACACACACACACACACACACACACACACACACACATTTCTGTTAAGTTAGCGTCATTTATATCCATCTGTCTATCTCCTTTCATCTATCCTTCTTCTCCCCCCATCCATTTATATATCCAACTTTTTTTTTTTCTTTTTATCTCTCTCTCTCTCTGTCCTTGTCCTCTTTTCTATTCTGGTTCCATTGGTTTTACTCTCTCTCTCTCTCTCTCTCTCTCTCTCTCTCTCTCTCTCTCTCACACACACACACACACACACACACACACACACACACACACACACACACACACACACACACACACACACACACACACACACACACACACACACACACACACACACACACATCTGCTTCCACTTCCCCTGTTTCCCTCTTGTTTATCCCCGTCTCTCCTTCCCTTTCTTTTACATCTTCCCTCCCTCCCTCCCTCCATTTTACACCTTCAGCCTCCTCTCCCTTCCGTCTTGCCACTCCTTCACTCCTTCATTTCCCTACTCTATTCCCCTTTCCCACTCCCTCCCTCCCTTCGTCTCACACCCCTTCCCTGTCCTCCCTCTTCCTCCTTCACTCTCCCCCAACCTCCCACACTACCACTTCGTCACCATCTTCCCTTCCTCCTACCCTTTTCCCTTCTCTCCTTCTGTCTTTACGTATAATGCGTGAAAGTCTGATAAAAACCACTTCCTTTCAGTCACTCTTCGTCAGGGATGAAGAAAAAATAATTATATAAAAAAGGGAGGAACTGATAGAGAGAAAAATTGTATAGAAAAAAAGTCTAGAGTAGGTTAGTGTGTATTTATGGTTAATTCCCGGAAGCATTTACCTCACTTCCTTACGAGCATATTCCCAACCTTCATCCACTCCTCTCCCTCCACCACCACTCGTCCCTCTTCCTTTCCCTCCACTCCCCCTCCCCTCTGTTCCTTTCCCTCCACCGCCCCTCTCCCCTCTTCCTCCACCTACTTTCCCCCTCTTCCTTTTCCAGCCGCTGCCTCTCCTGCTTCCTCTTCCTTCCCCTTACCTCCCACCTCTTCCTCATCCTACCTTTTATTTCCTCCCTCTTCCAAGCCCTGCCTCCCCGTTCTTCCTCTTCCTAACCCCCTACCTCCC
This sequence comes from Coenobita brevimanus, assembly GCF_032717465.1. NCBI lineage: Eukaryota > Metazoa > Arthropoda > Malacostraca > Decapoda > Coenobitidae > Coenobita > Coenobita brevimanus. The sequence goes on from NC_137043.1 coordinate 35,233,550, forward strand.
CCCCTCTTCCTCTTCCTACTCCCTGCCTCCCCCCTTTTCCTCATCGTACCCCTGTCTCCCCCCTTTTCCTCATCGTACCCCTGTCTCCCCACTCTTCGTCATCGTACCCCTGTCTCCCCACTCTTCCTCTTCTTACCGCTCCCCCCTCCCCACTCTTTTCCTTTCCCTGCCTCCTCCTTCCAATTCCTTGCTTTCCTCACTTTCGCTCTCTTCCCCTCTCCGTCCTGCCCGTCCCTTCCGTACTCATCCTCCTCCCTCCATACCTTATCTAACTACTCTCTTCCTCCTCTCCAAACACCTCTCCCACCACATTCCATCACTGCTTCCTCTATCATCCCGTCATCCATCACTCCATTCCACCCTTTCCTTTTCTCATCTCCCATTTGTCACCTCTTTCATCACCCTATTTTTTTTTCCCCTTTCCTCTTTCCCTCACTGTCTCTTGTCTTCCCCTCTTGTCTCCTCTTTCCTCTACTGCCTCTTGTTTTCCCCTCTCCCCTCTTCTTCTCGCACTCTTCCACCACCAGCACTTTCCTTCTCCTCAGCCTCCCCTCTTCCTTGCTGTCTTTATATTATCCCCCATGCACCTCTTTTCCTTTGCCTTCTTATCCCTTTATTCTTACCTGTTCCCTCTCGTCCTCCCCGTCTCATCCTCTCCCCCTCCCCTCCCTCTTGCGTTCGCTGACGTTCTTGGCTTCTCTCCACCTTGACCCCACATGCTTCCATCTTTCATCCACATTCTCTCTCTCTCTCTCTCTCTCTCCGTATATATATATATATATATATGCGCACCGTCTCTCTATCCACCTTCCATCCATCCCTCCACTTGCCTTCACGTCTCCGTCCTTCACAAGTTCTCCTTCCACCTTCCCTCTTTCTTCACATGCCATCCACCTTACCATCTTCCACCAGATCAGTACCACCTTCCAGTTTTTTCTCCACTTGTATTTTTTCACCTATTCATTCCTTCTCTCCATTTGTCCTTCTGCTTTCCTTCCACCTCTCCACCCTTGTCTCTTACTCTCCATCTCTTCCTCCACCTCCCTCCGTCCCTCTACCTACCAGTTCCTCCACCTACCAGTTCCTCCACCCACTGACCCCAATCCACGGCCTCCATCACAACCTTGGCACCTCTCCACTCCACTCCACCAGTCTGCCTCCACTCATCCGTCTCTCTACCTCTGCCTCTCCACCTCTCCCCTCATCCACCTCTCCACCTGCACGTTTTTACACATCCATCCCTTCACCTCCACTTCTCCACTCATCAGCCTGTCTACCTCTCTACCTCCCCACTTGTCCACCCATCTCTCTCTCCATCTCCACCTCTCCACTTATCCATCCATCTTCCCATCCACGGTATTTAATTGCATCCATATCACCTCTCCACAGCCCCCTTACTTCCACATCTTCGCCCTTCCACCCTATTCTCCACTGACATTCCTTTCCTCCACCTTTCCACCTCTCATCCTCGCCTCTCCATTCCTCCACCTCCCAACCCCTCTAACCCTCCACCTCTCCACCATTATAACGTAGTATGGCTTGGCAGAAGTTGGATAATGATGATGATGATGATGATGATTCTTGAAAATATAATATGGCTTGTGAGAAATTGGATGATGATGATGATGGCCTGAGAAATTAAATAGGAATATGATGATGATGATGATGATGATTTTAATTTGAAGGCAAAGTACACACAAGGAAAAGAATGTCACAAAAACTTCCCTTTTTTTTTTTTTTTTAATTTAGCGAAGACAGTACCTAATACGTAATGCAAAACCAATCTCTCTCTCTCTCTCTCTCTCTCTCTCTCTCTCTGTGTGGCTTGCGTA